>NC_134694.1:20880472-21045472 GCF_050947455.1 Rhinoderma darwinii | reverse complement strand
TATCTAGAAAAATGTATGCTGCTTTGGAGGCAAAGCGTGGTCACACCAAATATTGATTTAGCTTTCTTATCTGTGTGTGTGTGTGTGTGTGTGTGTGTATATATATATATATATATATATATATATATATATATATAATATATATCTATCTCTATCAGAGAAGTAGAGTAAGTAACTGCACCAGGACTTCAAGATGGATTGAGTAATTTAGTTTATTCACCAAAAAGTGAGCGATGTTTTGGTTCGCATCTGAACCATTCTCAAGGAGTTGATTCAGCCTTCTTTTGAATAATGTGCACATGGCCTGATCTACATTGTTGTGAGGTGTGCTGTGTGTCTTCTTTTTTTGCTCTTGCTCTTTTGTGGAAAGATGTAAGTTGATTTTAAAAATCAATCCAGGATGTTCAGAATATTTTAGATCAATTCAGCAGCCAATTTCACTTTATTTTTTTGTTGCCTGGTAAAAAGAATATTCATAGTCGTCAACCGAAAGCAACCTAAGTGGTTAGGCACCAGCAGAAAATGTTAAGCCCATTGACTACCTGCTTCCTGGGATTTGTTAACGCCGACTAAAATTGTGTACATGCTGCTCTACAAACCGGCTTCTATATGTTCAAGACTGTGAAGAACTTTAATGTCTATAAGTGACGGCATGACCCTCACCTGATGTCATGGGAAAATAGAACAGGGTAATTGGACTCAGGGGTAGGTGGTAAGGGGATTCTGACAACCATTCACTGACCCTCCTACTCCATTTAATTATCGCACACATTTGGCTGGCCTCATTCTCATGTAGTTGGAGAATTCAATATCTAAGTTGTTTGCTAAAAGATCTTTTGTCTCGCTATCGTATTGGACAGTTTTAAGTGCTTGTCCATCAATTGTCCTGTGAATATGCCATAAATGTCTGATGGGTCGGAACTTCCACCCATCAGGAGAAACGGATCCCTCATCCCCTCTTCCGCCAGGCAAGCTGGTGTCTGAATTGAGAGTTGGCTGACCTCATTCTAGTCTTTAGGTGAGACCTTTACCTAATAAACATTTTTGGTTTATTCTCTGGGCACGTCATAAATATCTAAGATTGGAAAACCTCTTTAATTTGTTGCTTTATTTATTAGCTTTGGTTTTACAGTGATCTTTAAGTTTAAGATCTATGTTTTTTCCTTACTGTTCCTGGTCTGAAACTTGAGCGTGGATATGCTGAGTGAGCAGTTGGACAAGTGTGAGCCGGGGAGGTCACTGGCTTCATCTGTAACTGGAGCAAATGTTGTTTAAAGATTTGATTTTATCAGTTCTCAGTTGAAAAGACAAATTATCTGTCAGGATAAAGTATATATTTCATATATAGACGTGGTGAGAGTGGGAAGGGACTCGGTAGGACACACTGGCTCTATTGTGTTATTTGTAACCTGTTTGGAAGAGTAAATTTAATCTCTTCTGGTTTGAGAAATGAATGGGGTTGAGTTGCCTTGAAGGCTTGAGAAAGCGAGATGATGGACCTGACTAATTGGATCAAGGCAAGTGAGCATCTTGTCCTGCAGGGGCTGCTGAAGAAAGGTCCTTGTGTTACGAAAGAGGACCATCCGTTCTTCCAACAAGTCACTCTACGGTGAACCTGTCATTCTCATTTCCATTCAATGTAGAAAACAACAAGCAATTTAATGGTAGGATGAGGTTACCCTGAAACGCGTTATTACCTGCGTCCTATTGCGTTCAGTCCTCAAATCATAGCCTTGGGCTAAGTTTACACATTAAGATGTTTCTCCCAATCAGACCGTCGTCACAATAATTCATTATCCGTACAAGTTGCCCACAGAGATATTTTACCAGGATGGGAAATTCGTTTCTACTGTAGCAAATTAAATTCCCCAAATTGAGGTCTCTGATGTCACCACTTATGTGCTCTGGTGATGGATATGATTATCTTACTGTGGTTGGATCATAAAGAGCTGTCTATGATGTATTGCTTATCCCACTCGTGAGAATAAAGAGTTAACTCGCTAATCAAAGGTGATTAATACCAAATCCGTTCTAGTCTCTAGTTTATCTTCTGATCGGTCCCTTCCAGTGACTACAGAACCTAAAATGGTCAACATGGGACAACATGTCACATCTTGGAGACGATTAATAAATTGTGCGTGCTATTTCAGTGGAGGAGATAAGCAGCTGCCAGACAACTGCTGGGATGTGTTCAATACAAAAATGACAAAATTCATAAGTAGAATCTTTTGTTTCACCCAAAGTGAGGGGCCACCAGGCCTAATAAGTGTCATATTTTCCTGCATCTGGTCATAAACCTCAAAATCTTCCAATGGAAATGAACTTGTATTGCCTCCAAAATATAGTGGTATTGTAAGGGGGTGGTACTGCCACTTTAAGAAAACTGTTGTGGTTAAAAAGGGGAGCCGCAGCATGGCTATGATTTATAAAAGACACCTGCATAGAGTTTGCATGTTCTCCCCGTGTTTGTGTGGATTCTCTGGGTTTCCTCCTACACTCCAAAAAGAAATTTAAAAAAACCCATTCTACTCCCCCTTCAGTCTGAATAGTATTTTGGAACAGTTTAAGCATACATCCAAAATGCCGTCCTGCAGTCTCTATTTCATACAGGGAGCATGTTGTAGAAGGAGCCATTTTTGAAAACCAAAGTATGTTAGGAATTTTATCATTGGTGCCATCTGCTCTCACCTGTAGGGAGTGGAATAAAGACGTAAAACCCCTTTAAGGCTTTATTCAGACGAACGTAAAATACGCGCGTGATTTTCATGTGCGTTGCCCGTAGCTATATTTGTCAATGGGGCCGTGCAGACATGGCAGCGTTTTTTGCGCAGCGTTGCTCCGTTGCCAAAAACTCACGACATGTCCGTTGATTCAGCGTTTTCAACGCATCACGCACCCATTGAAGTCAATGGGTGCGTGAAAACCACGCATGTCGCACGGAAGCACTTCCGTGCGAACTGCGTGTTTGCGCAACAGCTGTCAAAAGGATGAATGTAAACAGAAAAGCACCACGTGCTTTTCTGTTTCCGAACATCCAAACGGAGTGTCTTTGCGATTAGCGAACCCCGACAACCGAAGCTAACTTCACCGGGTTCGGCCAAACTCGTTTTGGCCGAACCTGGCAAAAAAATTTCCGGTCCGCGACGTTGGGAGACATTCACTGTGCATGGTGCTAAAAGGGTTAAACTGTTTCAGCACCATGGACAGTGACTTGCGATCCCAAAATACATGAACCTGTAAAAAAAAAAACGAAGTTCTAACTTACCGATTACTCCTGTCTCCTTCCTGCAGTCCGACCTCCCGGGATGACACTTCAGTTCAAGTGACAGCTCCAGCCAATCACAGGCTGCAGCGGTCACTTGGACTGCCGCGTCATCCAGGGAGGTGGGGCCCAATGTCAAGAGAGGCGTGTCACCAAGGACGCGTCACCAAGGCAACGGCCGGGAAGTTCTCGGTAAGTAGGAACTTTATCTTTTTTTTTTTTACAGGTTTTTCGCTGTTGTGTTCGGCATTCACTGTCGAGGGTGCTGAAAGATTTAGCTCTTTCAGCACCTTGGACAGTGACGGGCGTCGACAAACCTCATCTCTATGATGCCGGCTGCGCGAAAATCACGCAGCCGCGCATCAGACACGCATGACGCACGCAGCTGTCAAATGTTTTTTGCGCGCGCAAAACGCCGCGTTGTTTGCGCGTTCAAAAACGCAGCGCTCGTGTGAATCCAGCCTAAGAGCGTGCGTAGTATAATCGGCACTATTAAAGTAGTTTTCTGTAGTTCAGTGGTTTCACTCTGCACACACCTGTTGACTCTCCTGTTTATACAATAGACATTAAATGGTTTACAAGAGGTTAATTTGAGCTTCCTCACCATTGTTAATGGAATGGCACTCACCAGATTGCTTCGACAGATTTTGATGCCTAAAATTGTTTTGCATTTCAACATCCGCTGCAGCGGCTCAACAACAATGAATGTGTACTTCCCGCGTCCTCTCGGAAATCCTTAATACGCCGTCTGCATCTGCTTTTAATTTACTCCTAATAATTGAAAGATGCAGCAGAGTTTTCCAATTAAAGCTCCGCTCTGCTGTTTGTGAACGCTCCTCCATATCGCTGATTGCAAACTGACAGGTGAACTTGCCCATGAATTAAACATGAAGCTAGCGCGCGGCGTCCGCACTAAAACCTGTGCCATCATGGAGAATTTTAAATACAGGATGTCATTTGCATAATATTAATTTCTTTATCAAGTGTTCTCCTGTATTCAAAGCTAAAATTGCTCTGACAAGCCGCAGAAAATACCCCCCCCTTTTTTTTTTTTTTTGTTTCGCCAGGATTTATTGCTTGTATAATTCCAGATCCTTAATAATATAATGTGAACGGCTCTCCGATTTCTATAGAACGTTTGTTAATTGTTCCAGATGGCACTTGCTGATTATGCAAAATTATCATAATATTTTATTTTTTTATTTATTCCTCTGGAGATATTTTGGACCAAATTAATTTTTTTTCAATTCTTTTATTTTTTTTTCTATCTCTCTGTATCAATGTTGAGTTTAATCTGTTCTTACGTTTGTCTGGGCTGTATTTCCTTGTTCCATTTTCTCTTGCTGACAAAGAAGGATTAAACCCATTTTTCCCCTTTTGTGAATAAGCACAATGATTCGCGCCATGCGACGAGTTCCCATTATTTTTTTTGTATGAAAGTTGAATTCTGTTTCATTTACTGCAAAAGAGAATGGGAAGCAGAGAAGGAGTCTTTATTCTTTAGATTGGCGACGCTTTGGAGGGATCTTGGCCACATCTTCAGCCTATCATAGAAGGGCTACATAACTAGGCGGTATCTTCATATGTTGGAGGCAGCCATTTAGTAAGGAGACCTAATATACATGATCATGTAGACTAGTACAAGTTGTCCATAGCAAGGCGGGAAAATGTAAGACCCTCTTGTCCTTTACTTTTGATAAGGCTCAATTTCGTGGCCCTTCAACCCTCCAGATACCACCCCACCCCCTTCTCATAGTCCTTCAGCATCGTTTTGAAGAACTTCTACTCTTAGCATCTCCCCCTTCCCCCAAAAATGGAACTCTGCTTTGTAATCTATAATGGATACCCTTTGGTACCCAACTTCCCCCAAGAGATCTTACTCCACAACCCTAATGGTAGGTCATACCGAACTAGGTCCTCTAGTATATTTACTGGGATCATTAGAAGTCACAGCTCTGATACACATACTGTAACGAGCCCTGCACCTGTGTGTCCATCACATGACCATGGACAGAATTGTATCCATTGGAAGTAAACCATGAATATTGCTACTGAATAACAACAAGCAGAGATCTTGAAAACTATGAGGAATAAATATAGAAAGCATATTGGAAAATTGTGTAACTTTTAGTTATGCAAAAAAATAACATTATTTGCTAAAACCTGACAACCCCTTCCTGACAATCACTTCCTGCGGATCCCTCTGGGAATCTCACACTACATAGGTTAGGCCCCCGGGATCTATCCTCCATATCCGTTAATTTATTGGTGTTTTTTCTTTTGTCTTTTTCTTGTAATTTAACAATGTCCTGCATTAGGTTTGTCACAGTATTTTCCAGTATGGTGATTCTTTCTTCAGTCTCCTCTAATCTCTCTCTGACCGTGGACAGTTCATGGATTGCGTCCACCTGTATATTGAGACTCCTTTTTGACCAGTCTAGTCTTTTAGGTGTTTTCAAATTTCCATCAGTTTAGGGGCATTCTCATCCTTTTGTCCTGTGTCCCCCATGCCTAATCCACGTGCCTCCTTACTCATTTCTACAAGTTGGTAAAACCATGCTCTTCCTGAGATTTATTACCTTCCTCCTCCAGTAACCCTTTCGTAATTGATGGTTCAGGAGAGGTTAAATATCTCTTCATTTTAACAGTTGAAACTAAAGAAATTGCACTCCACTGATTCTTCTATTCTGGGGTATATTTTCTTCCCCTTTGTTGTTTTTTTTTTTTGGTGGGGGAGCATTATCTGATGTTACCCAGCGAGGGCCTTTACTCTTGCCGATCATACTCAGGATGGCATCACAAAGGCATCTGGTAGGTGAGGAGGGACACTTGACTAATCATTTGTCACAGGGAGTGAGGTAAAATGGTTGAAAGTCACCCGCAGGTTTATGGAGGCAAAGCTAAGAGGCTCCACATTCAAGACATCTTCCAGTCTGTATTGGAGAGTGGATTCTGGTGGATGGTGTTGCCCAACACTCTGCCAAGCAGCTTCTTGAGATGCTTGAACCTCCCTCAGCAACTCTCAGCTGACGGTAACCCCGCTTGTCTGTTCTCTGCTAGCAGGGGGAGGTTGGGAGGGTAGAGATCTCCTGCCGGTTAAGAGGAAGGCTGTGGGGAGAGGCATTCAGGAAGGCATCAAAACGACATCAAGTAGGGGGGGGGGGGGGAGAGGTGCCAGAAAGCACGTTCAGTCACATGCTCAATCCCACCAAAAAAAACTTAAGATGGATTTTGCTAGTGAGAGTGAGTGCTCCGGATATAGGAAAGAGAAGTCTGATAAGTGGCGAAAGGCTTTTTTTTTGTTTTGCAATAAGAAGTATTTTTACATCTAGTAGGGGTTATACTTGCTTCTGCCTACACAGGAGATCACTTTCTCTATGTAAGATAAGTGAGGTATAAGCAGTAATTATGGACAACCAAGCCACTTCTCTGTGGCAGTTTGGGGGATTAGACTCAGTGGTTTCTGGATGTATATCCTGTGTGACTACCATGTTCCCGCTTTTTTGGTTTAGAGCAGGTTATGGGGATATTCAGAAGTTAAGTGCATTCAATTTCCAAGATCTATTTAGAGTTGAAGCCGTCTATTTCAACCTCATGGAGTTTATGGAGATTTGTTTTCTTGGCATTCAATAGATGCTCTAATAGGGCCATTGGTTTTATTAGATTAATTTTGCATTAATGGAATGGAACATTTAGTAAAAGCTTTATTTTATTTTTTTCTGAACTGTGTTTTTGGGAAATTGGAGCTCTATTTATAGTTTTTCGTAAAGTTGTCCTTTCATTGTACAAATTGTTACAGCTCATGACAAAATATCCACAAACGTTTTATTTTTTGGGAAAGTATACAAAATGCCTCTTTTCTAGAGAGAAGAAAATGGTCTCTCTAGTGCCACCTGTAGGTGGCTACCCTGTAACTCAATATCCTCCACCTTAACGAGCAGCGCCCTACTAGGGTGCAAGCAGTAGTGCTCAGAGGACCTGCGCTATACTATTACGGCGCTCATCATGTGACTGACACATGGCTTTACTCTAGCAACTGATTGCTACATACAAGGGGTGAAATAGAGATGCAATCAAAGCTGATCACGGTATATAAGGGGGAATCTCTCTTTAATCACATCATGGAGATGCCTTTATGGGTATACAGCCCACATCCATTAAAGGACCCCAGGGCTGTTGGTTCATCATACTAAGGTATACCCTACCATGTGACTATGTACTTATTAGGGTTTAACTTTAATCTGGCATCTGTGAATTGTATTCCTAAATTTATAATGACTGCCTCTAAGTGACAATACCTTCATAGTATGGCCTGGGATGGAACACACCATGATTTTTTTGTCACTGATTTTTGTATGAATGTATAAAAAGCTTCATGTGCCTCCTATTTCGTATTTACCGGATTGCTACTGTATTACGGATCCATACAAAACTGATCTTTAAAACAGTTGTACATTAGGCCTTCGTAAGATAAATGACCATAAGTTACTATAGATAACTATAGATCATAGTTAAATGGGTTGTCTAATTTAGAAAACCCATTTTCAAATATCCTATTCGGGATTTCTAAGTAGTAGATGGTCACCCTTTCAAGACCGTCATATATTAGGCAGGGTGAGGAGTGGCTATATGGAGCATCTCTCATTCTGAAGAAGCCAGCGTGTCCATGCATTACATGGACAGCCGATTTTGATTTCAATAGTAACTGTGTAATTCATTATACAGGTCCTTCTCAATGAATTAGAAGATCATCAAAAAGTTAATTAATTTCAGTAATTAAATTCAAAACGTGAAACTCCTATATTATATAGATTTATTACACACAGAGTGATCTATTTCCAGCATTTTCTTCTTTTAATGTTGTTGATTATGGTAACCGTTAATGAAAACCCAAAATTTAGTCTCTCAGAAAATTAGAATATTGGGTAAAAGTTGAAGATTGTAGACTCATGGTGTCACTCTAATCAGCGAATCAACACAAAACACCTGCCAAGGTTTCCTAAGCCTTTAAATGGTCCAATAGTCTAGGTCAGTGGGCTACACAATCATGGGGAAGACTGCTGACTTGACAGTTGTCCAGAAGACAGTCATTGACACCTCCACAAGAGGGGAAGCCACAAAAGGACATTGCTAAAGAAGCTGGCTGTCCACAGAGTGCTGTATCCAATCATATTAATGAATCTATATAACATCAGTATCCCTTTTTGAATTGAATTACTGAAATAAATTGACTTTTTGATATTCTAATTCATTGACAAGGACCTGTATACCCTGCGGTGTCGCTGCAGGGGAGTTAAACACCAGGTTCCATCCACTGTTTGCAGCTGATCACTGGGACACCCCTTGTGATTGTTTTTGTGGTCGATTTGTTAAGGAAATCGGTAAGTTTGTCACCAGGAAGGGATCTCAATGTTGACATATGGGTATTAATAAGCCCAAATAGCTTTACCCTTCCCAAAAGAAAAACTAAGCTTGTTTCCACAAGCGCAAAATATTTCTACTTTTCCATATATCTAAGAATTTTCCATATTTTTGGCAATTACAATGATTGCATTCCATCCTGATCTGGACACTTCTTTCCAATATGAAACGCATGTATATGTTCGCATTCAGCACTTTGTGAGGGGAATAGTCATCAGCTTCTCATTTCTTATCAGAGTCTTGAGTTTTGAGTGTGTCATTATGTATTCTAGTAAAATAATGTTTTTATTAGATCTACTTGTAGTTGGGTCATCGTCTGGATCAACGTATCACTTGAGGGCCCTGGAAAGACTAAGGAGAACAATGTTACACGCTGTAATTTGGATCACTATCATAGGCTATAATGTTCTTCCGAAATTGATCCCCAGCTGTCAGTGATGATTTGTGCTATACACATTAGTGAAGCTTAGGGAATATGTCAAATACAACCTCCGTAATTCACATATGTATGTAGCCATATTGTCTATAGCTATAACTAGCACAATTTAACTTCTAATAATGTGCAAATGATCAAACTTTTCTAATGGGGAAGATATACTCAGGTTTTCACTTGTCATTAACCCTACTGCTGATTTTATTTATTTGACAGGTAGCCCAAAAAGGGTTCTTCAATTCTATTTTTTTTAAAAATGTATACACAATTTAGATGATCAGGAAACTAGATCATTGAGGAACTGAGATCTACATTACCCAAAGGGGTCCTTCGTACTTGGTAAACATTTGGTCCACTTTGGTTCTGAGTTGTAGGTTTTTGTTATTTTTATTGTTGTCATTTGGTTTCCAACGTTGGCCAAATTGAAGATTGACGATAACAAGCTAGTGAGGAGTCCAGCCTTGAAAACGATGTTCTTGGGGAACTAAGACCTACAATACCCAAAGGGCATTAGCTTCGGACTTGGCTCATCAATCTAAAATTATGTAATTTTTGGGCTTGTCAAAGAAATATTACAGCCATAGAACCCTCTTAAAAGGGTTATCCCATCAAAAACCCCTTTCCATATGCACCTGTAGGGCATATTGTTATCATAGGTGGGGATTTATGAGGCTCGGAGAACTGCTGCTAAGACCAGCTCCTGGTCTGGAAGATGGCCCGTCCATGTATTACATATTCACCTACTCATGTGAATGAGCGGCCATGTAATACTACACGCTGCAGGGCAAATAGCTGGCCGCACGCCGTTTCAACTGATTGCTGGTCCGGCTTAAATCCGAGAAGGGGTTCTCCATTTAAGAATACCCTTAAAATCGACAGCCCGTGTCCACTTCTTAATTTATAACCACAATGTCCGCTACCCCTACAACAGTGGGATCCACGGTGCCCCTAGTGTCCCCCATAACAGAGCCAAAAAGAAACAAACACCATTGGCGTTTATTATAAGAATATCCTACATCTCGGAGCGTTCTCATAAAGTTACTTACCTCTCCTATTTATGCCACATTATTTATGGTATAAGGATCAGATGCCGTCTGTATACTTGATGTGTTACAGGCTATGAATTTGAGGGGTCAAGTCCTGTAGAATAAGACGGATGAATTCACCCTGCTATTGATTAATCATAACTAATTACAATCTGACAAGGTCTGTATTACTAGCGGAATAGTGTAACCTTTCTGTAGATTGGTGCAAACACTTTGGCTTTTTCTCCGGGGCCCTGCAAGTGCTCCACTAATAAAGAGAAAAATCTTTGATTTGCATTAACGAACGGGACTAATTGTTGTCTTGTTAATTGGCTTCAGGGACTGAGCATTATCTTAATTACAAGGCTCAATTATCCTAATAGCTGCAATGCCAGACAATTGAACATTTGCGCATGTTGAGTTGTTATTTTTATTGGGGCCAGCGCTAACAGAATTAATTAATTAGCAGGAAAAATTATGAGCATTTTTGATGACTTATTAAATCCACTCTTTAGATTGTTACTTCTCAGGAGAACTCTGATGCTCAATTTACTTCAATTGCATTTGAATATATGCAAATTTCCCTTCATTAACTTGTGACATCATTTTATGAGGTCAGTGAACAGAAACTAATATCACAGCGAGTTTTGGACCGTGTGCTTTACGATGTAGCTCGGTTGTAACCAAGTCAACACAATTTTAGCCCACCAATGGAAATGGCCCTGTCTATCAAGAATCTGGTCTTGTTTATAGCAACCGATTACAGCGCAGCTTTCATTTTTCCAGAGCCATTTAAGAAATGAAAGCTGAGCTCCAATTAGTCATTATAAGTAACAAGACCTTATAACAACCAATAGGAGCTCAGCTTTCATTTCTCAAATGTCTCTGGAAAAAAATGTAAGCTGCACTTTGGTTGCTATGGGCAACAAGGCCAGTTTTTAGACCGTTTTGATAAATGAGGATAATTCAAACGGCAATAATCAGCGTTATCGGAGATTTTACTTGGACGTGGTTAGCTTTACAGGAAAAAATGTATTCTGCTTATGCCTATTGTCTGGTTTTCTGATTACTCTTTAGGGCTCCTGCACACGGCTGTTTTACGGCTCTATTTCGTACTCCTGTTGAGGTGCATGGAACCTTTACTGTACCTCCGTATTCCTACGGTTTCATATGTAGTGTTTTTCTGTCGGATTTGTAGTTTGTGACCTTCTCCATCGATGCGGTATGTACAGAGGTACACAGCTCCATTACATATACCATGCAAACGGCAACTATACCGGGAGTAAACCATGAAGGTTACTATTGAATGATGGCAAGTAGAAATCTTGAAAACTATAAGGAATTGATACAGAAAGTATATAGTAAAATTTATAAATTAAAGCACGATTTGCTGAAACCGGATACCCCTTTAGGCAGGCTTTACATGAGCATGTTCGGTCCGTAAAGGACCGAACACACTGCAGGGAGCCGGGCTCCTAGTATCATAGTGATGTACGACGTTAGGAGTCCCTGCTTCGCTGCGGGACAACTGTCCCGTACTGTAATCATGTTTTCAGTACGGGACAGTAGTTGCACGGAGAGGCAGGGACTCCTAACGTCGTACATAACTATGATGCTAGGAGCCCGGCTCCCTACAGTGTGGTCGGTCCGGGAATTGCGGCCGAAATACGTTCCGTCCTTTACGGACTGAACATGCTCGTGTGAATCCAACCTTAGGCCCCGTGCACACGGCCGTGCTCCTAATCACAGGCCGCGATTGTGGGAACGGCCGGCCGCGGACAGCCGCCCGCATTCTCGGCCCGTGCTCCCATACAAAGTATGGGAGCAAGGCCCGTAAAACACAAAAGATAGTACATGTAAATAAATGGGAAGGTGTCCGTGGACAATAGAAGTGAACGTGATTTTTACGGTCATGTGCAGAGGGCCTCAAGGTCATGGATGACAAATTTGGATATGTGATTTACAAAATTCTGTTAACATTGACTCTAATGGAAGCCGAATACCTAACTTTAATAGAACGAGGGGTCCTCTCCCCATCCCCATGACTTTTATTGATTAGAAAAGCAGACGTTTTTGATGGTGAGGGAGGGGACTTCTTTGAACCTTGTGCAATAGAGGGAACCTTGCTTAAAGGTGGTTTATCAGCTTTCGGTTCCACACACTTACTGCAGGCTATGCCTGACATTGCTGCTCAGTCCCATTTAAAAGGGTTGTACAGGATTAGAAAAACATGGCTGTTTTTTTCCAAAAACAGTGTCACGCCTGTCCACAAGTTTTGTGTGGTATTGCAGGTCACCCCCCGTTCACTTTTAATGAAGCTGTGTTTCTATACCAGACAGAATCAATAGATAGGTGGTGTGCTGTGTCTAGAAGTTAGCAGCCATGATTCTCTAATCCTTTACAACCTCTATTAAGTGAATGAGGCTGAGCTGCAATACCAGACCTAGCCTGTAGAAGAGAGTGGCGCTGGTTCTGGGTAAAAAAAAAAAAAAAGCACACCTATTTCTAATATTCTACTACCCCTTTAAGGAAGCATGAACACTATTTCACCTTGGTAATTATATCCCGTTTCTTGTATGTCCTATAATTTTCTGCATACATACAGTGGTCCACAAGCAAAGCAGCTGGGTGGATGGTGGGTGAAGGGGTTTCAGAAGTGGAATACTTGCAGTTGTGGCCGTAATTCATTGTACACACAGTCTTTTATTTGGTTGTAATCTGTAATGAGAGGTAATTTATATACTAATCAGTGTACGGTAACAGCAGGATGATTTCCATATTAATATAATATTTTATTATCATTTCAGGCAGAATTTAGCCATCCATGTAGGCAGCTCAATTTTTGTGCCGGCTGAATGAATGCTTTTTAGTGTGCGGTCTCCAATTACCAGACAAAACAATGCATTTTATTGCTTCGTCTGCACAAATGCAAAGATTTTGCTTCTTCTGGGTGTCACCACTTTCACTTCTTATATATAGTAGGGGAAGGATCTTTGGCGCTCGCGTCTGAAAAACTTTAGTTAGAAAGGAGATTCTTCCATTTGTGCCGTATCTTCAGGTTACTGTCGTTGCTTATATTAGTTTGGGTTTTCGATTACAAGAAGACCGGTGCTAGAGAGATCCTTTCCACTGGTCATGGAGCACTGCCTTCAGTGTTGAGTTCCGTAAAGGGGTTGTCCACTTTGGACAATCCCTACTTGTTGAAAGGGTCCCTTGCTAATAAGCTGATCACAAAGTGTCTCCCTTCTGGGAACCCAGCGATCAGCTGTAATCCGTGAATAAACCTGGCAGTAAGTGTTCTATTTACTTCAGCGCCACCACTGCTCATTTAGGTGTTTAATGTTCCTCTCTGGTCTGTTTTTATTGAAAGTATTCCAGATTTCTGTGTATGCCTAAATGGGTCTACTGTGACTGGTTTTTGGAATGGGACATATCCTTTACGCAAAATGACTGTTATGGTGGTGATGGCTAACCACATTGATGTTGTTTCCTGGAACGTCCAAGGTATGGGTGAGGCCAATAAAAGGAATGCTATTTTCTGAGCCCTTAAATCCCATAATAACTCTATACTGTGTCTGCAGAAGTCATATATAATACCTGAAAATCTGCACCTACGTAATAGACCGTGGCTAGGCCACTCATTTCACTCCACTATTTAGCACACATGCCAGAATAGTGAATATACTTGTCCAAAAATGTTTAATTTCAGTGAGGCTCGGAAGGTAGGTTCATCTAGCTCTTGTGTAGAATATATAATGTCACATTTATTTTGATTGTAGTATATTTCCCTCCACCTTTATTCTGTAACCGTAGTAAACATAGCGTTGTCTTTTCTCCGGAGGAAAGACGATACTCTGGTTTCTCTGCTTTTCATAGATCGCCATCACAGATTGATCTTGGTATTGGTAACACCAGTATTATTCCTATGGTGACAAAAGTAGAATATCTTCCTCAGATCATTCCCTGCTGGTAATAGTTCTATACGTTTTCCGTGAGGTAATACTTTATGGAAGTTGAATCCATACTGGCTTCCTATATTGGGTAATGGGGAAGCTTGCCATGATACTTGATCAGTCTTAACGCGAATAGTGTGGAATGCCTTCCTAAGAGGATCCTTCATGAGAAGGCTTCTCATTAAACATCGCTCTAGAATGAAATCCACAAACAGAGCACTTACATCCGCCTGGCAGCTCAGAGTAGATGAAACGGAGAGTGAATTTGTGGACACTCCATCAACCCTCAACAAAAATAATTGACTGGATGTACAAAAGTTTTTTGAATGACCATCTACTGGAAATGACTGAATAAAGATATAGAAGTGGTGGAACTCCCTTTAAAATAACAATTTATATTCCTCCAAACATAATAACTCTACTGCAGAACTTCACACCTACCTTGATAATATAAGTCTGCTCTCATTTATCGATCATCAAAGATCTCTGTTAGAAAATCCTCTTATTTTTTAGGCGCTTGAGGAGAAAATGGCTTACCTATGGAGATATATAAGGAGTACTAAGACACACTATTGACCAGATTAGTACAGGTCTGTCAGGAATTCATGCTGATTGGAGACTTGCCCGAGTCCATGAAAGAAGCAATAGTGGTCCTGCCTAACCCGGCCAAGGATCCCCTATTAATGGAGTCTTACAGACCAATCTCATTATTAACCACAGACAAATTTTTATAGCTTAGGCCCTAGCACAATGACTCATGAAAGTAGTCACGCATCTGGTGCATGAGGACCAAACAGGCAAATAATGTGGCTGTATTTACCTACGACTGTGTCACCGAGAAAGTAGCATTTTATTCTGATCTCCTGCTGTTTTTGGGAAACACTGATTCCTCCTCAATCAATGCAATATCCCTTATTACTGAATTCGTAGCTCATTCCGGATTACACCTCAATTTCATAAATCGGCACTGCTGCCCATAGATGACCTACCTTTTGACCTCCATTAGTATCTCACATTCCACTATTGGTAGTCTGTGGCTTTAAAGAGGCTCTGTCACCACATTATAAGTGGCCTATCTTGTACATAATATGATCGGCGCTGTAATGTAGATTACAGCAGTGTTTTTTTTTTAATTTAGAAAAACGATCATTTTTGATGGAGTTATGACCTATATTAGCTTTTTTCTAATGAGTTTCTCAATGGACAACTGGGCGTGTTTTTACTTTTTGACCAAGTGGGTGTTGTACAGAGGAGTGTATGAGGCTGACCAATCAGTGACCAATCAGCGTCATACACGTCTCCGCATTCATTTACACTGCAGATTGCGATATAGCTATATCGCTATGTGCAGCCTCATAAACACACTATAACGCTACTCATGTGTCCTGACAATGAATATACATTACCTCCAGCCAGGACATGTCTAATATGTTCTACTCTGATGTTATGCTGTTATATGTGACCTGTATTGGATTGGATACTATTTTTTTTGTAGTCCTGTGTACTTCAGACGAGGGAGGGGGGTATTTTTACTTATTTTTTTTTATTTGTGTATTGTCGCATCCTCCTTCAATGTTTTACATCGGGCTTCATTTCTATTCGTACTCACACACACCGTTACATTCGTAGCGTCTGTGCAAGGTACTGCAGCGGTCTCCCATTCACTAAGGATAGGCCATACATTTTAAAATCCCGGATAACCCCTTTTAATATTTAATACAAAAACGTTTTAATTTATGTAATGAAATTACAATTTGGTGCATCTCAGAGCAGGAGAGGGCATAGTACTTGAGGAGGAGGCAATTTGCCTTATTTATATATATATATATATATAGATATATATATATATATATATATATAATCTCTTATATGTAGCAGCTTAGCAATAAGTAGCACATTTTTAGGTGCACTACATACCTGGCCCATGAGATTTGTCCAACCTCATCTTTTAAGTGTATATTGACCTTAAGTGAACCAACATGCACATATTAGGGAAGTGTGGTGTGTGTGTATATATTATGTGTGTATACAGTGAAGGAAATAAGTATTTGATCCCTTGCTGATTTTGTAAGTTTGCCCACTGTCAAAGACATGAACAGTCTAGAATTTTTAGGCTAGGTCAATTTTACCAGTGAGAGATAGATTATATATAAAAAAAAAAAAAATCACATAGTCAAAATTATATATATTTATTTGCATTGTGCACAGAGAAATAAGTATTTGATCCCCTACCAACCATTAAGAGTTCAGCCTCCTCCAGACCAGTTACACGCTCCAAATCAACTTGGTGCCTGCATTAAGGACAGCTGTCTTACATGGTCACCTGTATAAAAGACTCCTGTTCACAGACTCAATTAATCAGTCTGACTCTAACCTCTACAACATGGGCAAGACCAAAGAGCTTTCTAAGGATGTCAGTGACAAGATCATAGACCTGCACAAGGCTGGAATGGACTACAAAACCATAAGTAAGACGCTGGGTGAGAAGGAGACAACTGTTGGTGCAATAGTAAGAAAATGGAAGACATACAAAATGACTGTGAATCGACATCGATCTGGGGCTCCATGCAAAATCTCACCTCGTGGGGTATCCTTGATCCTGAGGAAGGTGAGAGCTCAGCCGAAAACTACACAGGGGGAACTTGTTAATGATCTCAAGGCAGCTGGGATCACAGTCACCAAGAAAACCATTGGTAACACATTACGCCGTAATGTATTAAAATCCTGCAGTGCTCGCAAGGTCCCCCTGCTCAAGAAGGCACATGTACAGGCCCATCTGAAGTTTGCAAATGAACATCTGGATGATTCTGAGAGTGATTGGGAGAAGGTGCTGTGGTCAGATGAGACTAAAATTGAGCTCTTTGGCATTAACTCAACTCGCCGTGTTTGGAGGAAGAGAAATGCTGCCTATGACCCAAAGAACACTGTCCCCACTGTCAAGCATGGAGGTGGAAACATTATGTTTTGGGGGTGTTTCTCTGCTAAGGGCACAGGACTACTTCACCGCATCAATGGGAGAATGGATGGAGCCATGTACCGTCAAATCCTGAGTGACAATCTCCTTCCCTCCACCAGGACATTAAAAATGGCTCGTGGCTGGGTCTTCCAGCACGACAATGACCCGAAACATACAGCCAAGGCAACAAAGGAGTGGCCCAAAAAGAAGCACATTAAGGTCATGGAGTGGCCTAGCCAGTCTCCAGACCTTAATCCCATCGAAAACTTATGGAGGGAGCTGAAGATCCGAGTTGCCAAGCGACAGCCTTGAAATCTTAATGATTTACAGATGATCTGCAAAGAGGAGTGGGCCAAAATGCCATCTAACATGTGTGCAAACCTCATCATCAACTACAAAAAACATCGGACTGCTGTGCTTGCCAACAAGGGTTTTGCCACCAAGTATTAAGTCTTGTTTGCCAAAGGGATCAAATACTTATTTCTCTGTGCACAATGCAAATAAATATATATAATTTTGACTATGTGATTTTCTGTTGTTTTTTTTAGATAATCTATCTCTCACTGGTAAAATTATCCTAGCCTAAAATTTCTAGACTGTTCATGACTTTGACAGTGGGCAAACTTACAAAATCAGCAAGGGATCAAATACTTATTTCCTTCACTGTGTGTATATATATATATATATATATGTATGTAGATAATGATAAGGGGTTGTCTATGGTAGACATTCATGTCTGATAGGTGCATTTCCCAGAGGTGGGACACGTATCTATGTCCTGAACAGAAGTTTCCGTAAATTGGGAATCACAGAAATTGCGTATCTCACTGTCTTACGCTGTTTCTGTAACTACCGTGCACCTCTATGGGAGTTACGGAAACAACATTACTCATCCAGCTGGGCTGTTTACGGAATCCCGGGCCGGTCTGCCCGGATTCTTCATCTGCATGTGGTGGACAGCAGGCACCTCACCAGGCGGCACAGGGTTGGGGGACCCGCATTAGTGACATATTTTGTGGTCGCAGTGGTGGGACCCACATCTATCAGACACTTATGACATCTCCTGCAGATATGTCATAAATGTCTGTCTTAAGACAACCTGTTTAATGAAAAAAACATTGAAACGAAAGTCACAGGTGCTCTTTAAGGCTAAGTTTCCATTTGTTTTAATTTAATTTTACATTTTAAAATTGCCACTGAATGGAGCAGTCGATTCGCGGAAGGGGAAGCACAGTACTCCTTGTAGTCCCTATGACAACTTTTCTGGTCTCTGCTGTTACTGGGCAGCATTGTCATCAGGGATATGGATATGAAACAAGATAGTATTCAGAATAATTACAGCTGATCAAATTAATCAGGATGTGGGATCTATATCCACATGACAGTACTGCCTGGCAAGGGTTGAGACCAGAAGTGTTGTCACCAGGGCAGCACTTCTAAACTCTGCACCTTCGATAGCTTGCATCTGAGTTATCAAATCAGCATATTTGGAGATCTTTCCTTTTCCGACATGACACATATGTGGTAGTTATGATTGAATATATAATGTTGGCTCATAGTTGACGTCTCATCTCGTGTATTATATTATGAGTGGTACATGATTCTAAGCGCTAGCATACCCCAGCTGTAAAATCTCCCCCACGTTTCTGATAGACAGGCCAGAGAACGTGCGCGCAGAGTCCATATTAATAACTCGCTTTGGAAACGTGAGACTTTAGTGTTTGCTAATCCTACCATAAAGTAATTAAATTTAACATTGATGTAGTTTCCATATTTATGCACAACACACGCACGCGAAATGTGTTTTCTAATCTGCGGAGGAAGAGGACACGCTGACAGCCCTGGTGAATGTCTGTGATTTGACATTATCACATTAATAACACATCCATTCTTCAAAGCGTTTTTAAGCATGATCTGTATGATAAAGGGCATCTCCTTAATTACAAGCTTGCTTAATTACAGCTGTGTGGAAACTCGTTTGTTTAGGAGGATGCTAATTACACTGCTGAGCCCTTGGCATGGGCTGGCGTTCTGTATTCCGTACAGTGGCAGAACGCCCAGATGAAGTGGCTTCAGCTTTAATGACTGCAGGTGACACGGAGAGAGCTTGTTATTCCGAGCGGCGGTGCCCTAACTCTTATATGACAGACCCCCAGATGAGAGCGGCTCTGTGCAGACCCGGCGAGCAGGAGACATTTCTATGAATAACCGTCAGAACCGTATCTATGCTGTCACGTAATCCGCGGCGCAGTTTTATGGGTTTTTGAGAAATGAATTGACGGCGTTGGCACAACTATAATAAAAAAATGTAATTCTTTGCTGGGTTGATTACAGATCTGATATGGTTTATAAATGATTGTTGTCTGGGCAATGGTGTCATTTTTGTGTATTGTAGCAATTTGTCATTTTTGAAAAAACGTATTTAGTTTTATCGTCTTTGCTCATCATTTCTGTCCGTTTCTTTTTCAGCAATGGATGGAGTTCCCTTTATGATTTCCGAGAAGTTTGCATGTGCGTCAGATGCGGTGAGTGTACAATCTGCACCATTGCAGGCATATCCGGCTCATTCGGGGCTTTTGCGTGTAACCGCTGATCATCGTTTCTACATAGACTGTTAAAGGGGTTGTCCTGAGATTTGAAAAACAGGTTTACTTACTTTCAAAAACAGTGCCACTCCTGTCTAGGGGCTGTGCCGGGTATTGCAGCTCAGCCATTCACATCAACAAGGCTGAGCTACAATACTAGACACAGCCCGTAGACATGAGGCGCTGTTTCTAGAAAGAAGGTAGACTTATTTTTCATATCCCAGACAACACATTTAACTTGGGCCATTTTCTTCTCCTGTGTTGGTGACCCGCCTTCTGTCATTTTTCCAAAAGTTAGCTGACACTGATACTCATCCTAATATATAGAGGCGTTCAATATTCTAGTTTTACAATCCTTTAGTCTATATGAGTCCAGATTTCACTTGGACTGTTTTATTATTTAGTGTGTTTTTACAGATATAATAAATAATCAATCATTCAATTATTTATGCACCCACAAGACTGCTGGCAAGAAAAAGTTTGACACCCAATAAAGTTTGGTAGAATTTTTCGTTTAAATACAGGATTATATAGGCCAGTTGGTATTCTAAAAATAAATGTATGTGTGTGTGTGTGTGTGTGTGTGTGTGTGTGTGTGTGTGTATATATGTGTGTGTGTATATGTGTGTGTGTGTGTGTGTGTCTGTGTGTGTGTATATGTGTGTGTGTGTGTGTGTATATATATATATATATATATATATATGTGTGTGTGTGTGTGTGTATATATATATATATATATATATATATATGTGTGTGTATATATATATTAGATGAACCTTTATAGTATCTACATTCTTAGTCAATTTGGATTAATAATTCATCCTCTTGCAGTTCATAGATCTATACAGTTTATAACTAGATTATGTGTGTATATATATATAGTGTGTTTATGTGTATGTATGTCGGGTTAACGGAATGTTTTCTAGCTGAGAAATTCTTCGTTTCCTTGGTTTTTCTGCCCCCATGTGGTCACTAGTAGATTTGCAAGGCATTGTCATTGATCACAAGTGCTTATGGCAAAATATTGTTGTTCTGGTCGTCGCTTGTGTTAAGAAAATTATGCAATACGCTTTTTGCAACACAAAGATTCCAATATCAATCATTTTTAATTGAACCTCTTAAATTTTGGTTAATCAGAAAGTTGTTTTTTTTTGTTTTAGATGCAGCAGCTTGATCTTTTGGGGATTACAATCAAGTCCCTGGCAGAGATAGAGAAGGAGGTAAGAAAGAAAAAAAAGATTTATTTTTGTGTCCTTTTAAGACCTATGTAAGTACCTTTTCAAACCTTCACTCCTGGATAAAAACTTAATTTCCATGAGAATGTATATATTGTTGGCAGAATAATGTAAAGACGCATGCTAAGGAAATTGGGTCATTCTCTTGTGAAAAACATCTCATCTTCTGACCATAAAGGGTATGTGCACATTTAAAAAAATAAAATAAATTCTGTCTGTGCTCCAATGCATCGAACATAAAAAATGAAGTCATTTTGCAAATAGTTTTGATTAAAAATATTCTACAGTTTTAAGTTAACCGCTTTTAAACAGACCTATGTGCACCAGGTTGATGCAGCTGCTACAGATACAGTCCTGTATTACCCTCCTGCTTCTCGCTAACTTTCTCCTAAGGCATCTGCAGTCAGAACAGGTAAACGTTCTTCACAAACAACATGCTATAAATCCCTGAGGAGACTTCTGAGACGCGTTTTCTGATTGAATTCTATGTTTGCACAGCAATGTCAGTGTGACACGGGCACGCATGCTAGTGCTTTGGGACCGACGCGTAGAGAGTAACTCTACCAGTAATGCCCACTGAGCTCTGAACTTGCAGCCCCATAAGCAGTCATGTCAGAGAAAGCAGAAATCAGCCAACAATAGTGTAATTTCAACCTTTTTTAGGTGCACAGATACATATCTAAAAATATTTATTACAAAGTTATACATACTTTTTAGGCCCTTTTTATATCTCGCTATGGCCCTCCGTTTGACATATACATTGGAAAAAGCTCCCGAAGTATACCTCCGACAGAAGACTGAGACCTATCCCTCTATATAGAAATAAATAAGTCATCTATAGGCTCCCATTGTAAAAAAAAAACATATATCATGGCTTATACTGTTTTGCTTAATAATGTTGTATAGAATAGTGTAGTCTGCTACGCTATTCCATACTTTTTATCTTTTTTGCATGTCACAGATCACTAAAGATGATATTCCGCATACATCTCCGCTGTTCCTTTAAACGTACTGCTAGTTTTTTCCCTCTCATGTTCATACAGAGCACATATATATATATATATATATGTGTGTGTATATATATATATATATATATATATGTGTGTGTATATGTATGTATATATGTGTGTGTGTGTATATGTATGTATATATGTGTGTGTGTATATGTATGTATATATGTGTGTGTGTGTGTGTGTGTGTATATATGTATGTATGTGTGTGTGTATATGTATGTGTGTATGTGTGTATGTGTATATATATATATATATATATATATATATATATATATATATATATATATAGTACAATAGAATTTTCCGTGTTTTTTCATGGCTTTCTCTCTCGCTGTTCTTCCTCTTTGCTTTTTCTTACCCTTTTTGTTTCTTTCTTCTGTTCCCAAATGGCTAGAGATTCGTCTTGATTATAATTGCTGTTAGCCACGCATATCTAATTTGTGTCTTTTTAAGAGCTAATTAGCGAGTACTCGACATCTTTATGTGTTGTGCTCAGATCCAGTCGCCTCCTTGCAATTCAGCTCCAGGAGGTTTATGTTTGACAAACAGTCTCCCACTCGACTACAGTAACCCCTTCTGTTCCAGAAATGACTGATTCTATTGTAGGGGTGTTGTTTGCCCACAGTGATACCGTGTCTTGTCACAGATGAATACTTGTTGCAAGTAATATTTTCACAGCATCAATAGGATACACAGACAGGGTAAGTTACAGTAAAACTCCTTGAACCCAGTTTCAATGGTGCCAGGTTTTCAGATATTCTGGATTATTAAACGGTTATGTGGGGACGAAAAATATTAGTAGTGTAGTAGTCACTGCAGTATATGGTCCCCCGCCGCTATAAAAATCTAAGAAAATCTCACAATCATCATGACAGGGGACCGGAATGTATATTAGCGAGTGTACTCACATACTGCAGATAGTGCACTGCTAATAATTTTCAGCCCCCACTTAACTGCTTTAACTCTTAATTGTAATGGTGGAAACCTTCTAAAAACCAAAAATACAATGTTAACATAAAATATTCTACTATTATTTTTATTGCTTAATCTCAGAAGTGTTCTCTCTGCCACATTTGGTCTTGTGAATTTCCATATTATACAGTCATTTTTTGATGGATTATTAGACGTTCTGGATTATCAGATGCCAGTATAAGGAATTTCCCTGTATGTCATCTCTGATCAAGCATTTATTGACCAGGCCATTGGGAGAAGCAGTTTGTAATGTGGTTCCTTCCACATAACTGTATATAACAGTGCTTCTCAATCTTTTTCTACTGGGGCCTTACTAGCCAGAATATGGTGATGTCTGGGCCGCACTATTGGCAGTAGTTAGGTTTGCCACAAGCCCAGTAAATTACCAGCCCAGTGAATATTTACGACGGGAGGCCGGTAATGGTAAAATATATTTTTTGTACTGCCAATAGCAAGTTGCTTATTTGGATTGGACGCTCCTCCCTGACAGGCGGTCCAGCCCTGGGAACACCAGCAGTGTCCGGACTAGATCAAGTGAGAGATTGCAGCGGGCGAGGCAACAGATTAGATACTTTAATGTAGACTGTGTAACCAATGATTCATCACAGTCCTGGACCACATACTTCCACTGGTGGAGGGTCTCAGTCTTTTACCATACCATGGACCATGCCCTTATTCACACTTGGGTAGTATACCAACAGACAAGTACCTTATGTGATTGATGTCAGGACTTGCTAAACCAAAGCTTCTCGAAAGCTCATTTCTATATATTTCCTGGCAATACAAGTTGTTGTTCCCCTATCATTCGAGTACCATCAAACTACAGCAGCGCCAAATCCTTCAGATAATGCAAAGAGACCATTTGAGAATATTAAGTTGATCTAGTAGTAACACTTAAACATTCTGGCTGCCTACAACCACCACTAGGGGGACTTTAATAAAACAATATGCAGATTGGGTTCAATATGTTAACAGTATGCAGTAAGCTCCCTCTAGTGGTGACTGCGGTCAGTCAAAATTGTATCATGTTCGGTTAGGATGCCACAGCAATATGGGGTTATCCACGAGTTGCGGTGAAATTACTACGACTGGTGAGTGACCTTATAGCTTCTCTGTGACTTGCTCCACAATTATCAATTGGCTTTTTTTTTTTACTTATATGTAAACAAGTTGCGCAAGAGTTGTTGTAATGCTTGAATTTTACTGAGACTTGTTATTGGGCTACAAAACCCTGTAAAGATATATTAAGTAATTAATCCGGACGGAATATTGGAACTGTTTAGAAGACTTTATTTTGTTTGCAAAGAATATGCTTTTCGGGGCTGCTTTGCACACACGATAATGGGGCCCAAGTGGGAGAATTTAGTTCTGGTTAATATTTGTCAATCTAGAAGTGTTCTTCACAGAATTATAAAATATATAGCTGGTACGGTTGAAAAGATACCGATTCATCAAGTCCAACCTATAATCCTACCTTGTTGATCCAGACTAAGGCAAAACTCCATGAGACGGATACCAATTGCCCCATCAGGGGAAAAATTTCTCCCTTGCCTTAAAGATGGCAATCCGAATAAATCCCCAGATCAACGTCCCTTCCCCAAAATCTGGAACCTGTAAAATTGTAATACTGTATTTTTCAAGAAAGGCATCCAGACCCTACTTGAACATGTTAAAAGAATCAACCATCACAACATCCTGTGGCAGGGAGTTCCATAGCCTCACTGCTCTCACAGTAAAGAATCAACCATCACAACATCCTGTGGCAGAGAGTTCCATCGCCTCCCTTCTCTCACAGTAAATAATCCCGGTCTGTGATGATGGTGAAACCTTTTTCCTCTACACGTAGAGGATGCCCCCTAGTCCTTGTTACAGGCCTAGGTGTAAAAAGAACATTAGAAAGATCTCTGTACTGTCCAATTATATATTTGTACATTGTAATTAGATCGTCTCTAAGCCGTCTTTTTTTTCTAAACTGAATATCCCCAAGTTTGATAACCTTTCTTGGTACTGCAATCCGTCCATTCCCTTAATTACCTTGGTCGCCCTTCTTTGCACCCGTTCTAGTTCAGCCATGTCCTTCTTATACACAGGTACCCAAAATTGTACGCAATATTCCAGATGTGGTCTGAGGTTTGTTCGTTCAGACCCCCGATGATCAAACATTGGCAGCCTATCTGAAAGATAGGCCATCAATGTCAAAGTCCCCCCATAGAACTCCTTTAAAGCGGATCTGTCATCAGACTATGCTGCCCTATTTAAGCACAGCATATTATGGGGACAGCTCTGCTCTCCTAATAGGAGCGTTAAAATAATACAGCTGACTCACAGTTATGAGTCTGGGGTATTCATGAGGGCAGCATTCCTCTTCCCTTTACATCCGCCCATTTCAGTGGTGATTTACTGCTGGCCGCTCTGTATCTGCAGACCATCAATAACTATATGGATGGCAGGGAGAAGCGAGGGGGGGGAGAGAGTGCTCCCCTCATAAATACACCAGACTATTAACTATTAGTCCGCAGTATTCTTTCAACGCTTCTATTAGCTTTGTGCCGTTTTGGTTAAGGATGGGTTCACACTATGTAACTATGTAACACTGCGTTTTTGTCCTTCATTTAGCGTGTATATCGGGAAAGCTAAACGTGTCCGTAGGAGGCCAAAAGTGTGTCCTTTTTGGCTTCCGTCTGGCTGGTAAATGTTCGTATACTTGAAGAAATAAATAGCGTAATAGACTACCCTTTTGTAAAACCAAATACCATATTTGCCTATAGGTGACAGATGCCAACGTTTGGCATTGGTTTAACAGATACGGCATGGGCTTTTCAATAGCTGTTCATGACTTAATCGTTAAATCGATGTCATTTTAGCCTATGAGTGACGGATATGTTAAAGGATTGCCTAACCGTGGCATCCATTATCCATAGACTATGACTAATACGTCATAAAAAAAGCTCACCAAATCCTATATTAGTCTATGGGTGACAGATGCCACTGTTAGGAATCCATCACAGCCCCTGTTTAACGTATACTTCAGGAGCTTTTCCCAGCGTATATGTTAAACGGACCTGTCCCCTACTATACTATATTTTATACTATGGAGGAATAGCATAAAAAGTCAGTGACTACATTAAAATGGACTTTTCCAAATGAAGTAGTAGGACAACAGCATACGTCTTCAAAATAGTGTATTTATTCTCAAGACGTCCGCAAAAAACAGTCAACGTTTCGACCCACGGTGAGTGAGGGGGTCTTTCTCAAGCCTAACATCATGTCAAAAAACATCACCTTAAATAGGTAGATGTAAAACATCACGTGATACATTTCAACCAGTGGTCGTAATCCGCATCTCATAGGTGAATTATACATTTATATGATTCACATTAGTAACATTACTTCATATTAAAAAACGTGTAAAAAATGACATACATGAAATATATTCAATACAACAGTTAATGTGTATACCTCAATCATTATTTGGCTATACGAAAAAAAGCGGAAGAGAAGTTCGCCACACTACAGCGCCCAGCATCGATCACGGGATTATACTGCGCCTGCTCCACAATCCAAGAAATGCCAAAACACAGAGGTTTCAAAAAGTAGCGAGTCTAACTCCTCTAGGTTGGACTAAACAAATCGGCAAATGAATGATCACATTAAGCATGTATCCAACGCACACGTATCTAAACGATCCCAGCTCGCATAGCCCTAGTTCAATAATGAAGTTCAATAGGAAGTAAACCCAATGTTATACTCAAGGACGTCGTGACCACGCAACCAAAGTCACGTGTTCACAAGCGAGTGAAGTATGGGGTCGTTTATAACGGATTTATTCGTTAAACCAACGGATAGTAACAATCTTCTTTTATATAATAGTAATCATCCCAGACACACTATAGAGTCTCTCCCATGGAGTCAATTATTACGAGTTGATAGAATTGTGTCCGATACAACGCAGAAACATGTTCGAATAGCTCAGATGTGTAAGAAACATAGACGGATTGGAAACTTAACCATTGGAATTAAAAAACAAGGGTAAACAAGACGAACGAATACCATTTATATCAACATTTGGAAGCTTGAGCGGTCGTATTAGTAATATTTTGCGAAAGAATTGGCCAGTAGTGTCCAAAGGATATAGTGAGATTGTTGCATTGGGTGCACCACCCATCATGTCCTACCGGAGAACTAGGAACATCAGAGATCCACTAGTAAAAAGAAAGACACACAGAAGTTTCTTTATCCTTCCAAAAATGGAGATTTTCCTTGCTTGAATTGCAATAACATTTTAAAGGGTGCCAAGTTTCAGCATCCTTACACTGGGAAAACCTTAAATATTCCACATAGATATTTCACATCTCTGATGTTCCTAGTTCTCCGGTAGGACATGATGGGTGGTGCACCCAATGCAACAATCTCACTATATCCTTTGGACACTACTGGCCAAATCTTTCGCAAAATATTACTAATACGACCGCTCAAGCTTCCAAATGTTGATATAAATGGTATTCGTTCGTCTTGTTTACCCTTGTTTTTTAATTCCAATGGTTCAGTTTCCAATCCGTCTATGTTTCTTACACATCTGAGCTATTCGAACATGTTTCTGCGTTGTATCGGACACAATTCTATCAACTCGTAATAATTGACTCCATGGGAGAGACTCTATAGTGTGTCTGGGATGATTACTATTATATAAAAGAAGATTGTTACTATCCGTTGGTTTAACGAATAAATCCGTTATAAACGACCCCATACTTCAGTCGCTTGTGAACACGTGACTTTGGTTGCGTGGTCACGACGTCCTTGAGTATAACATTGGGTTTACTTCCTATTGAACTTCATTATTGAACTAGGGCTATGCGAGCTGGGATCGTTTAGATACGTGTGCGTTGGATACATGCTTAATGAGATTATTCATTTGCCGATTTGTTTAGTCCAACCTAGAGGAGTTAGACTCGCTACTTTTTGAAAACCTCTGTGTTTTGGCATTTCTTGGATTGTGGAGCAGGCACAGTATAATCCCGTGATCGATGCTGGGAGCTGTAGTGTGGCGAACTTCTCTTCCGCTTTTTTTCGTATAGCCAAATAATGATTGAGGTATACACATTAACTGTTGAATTGAATATATTTCATGTATGTCATTTTTTACACGTTTTTTTAATATGAAATAATGTTACTAATGTGAATCATATAAATGTATAATTCACCTGTGAGATGCGGATTACGACGACCACTGGTTGAAATGTATCACGTGATGTTTTACATCTACCTATTCAAGGTGATGTTTTTAGATATGATCTTAGGCTGGGGAGAGCCCCTCACTCACCGTGGGTCGAAACGTTGCCTGTTTTTTGCGGATGTCTTGACAATAAATACACTATTTTGAAGACTTTGAGACGTGTGCTGCTGTCTTACTACTTCAGCCTCTTTTGAAAAATTGCTTTATGCCAGAGTGGGTTTGCCTGGCTTGACAGCGTGCCCCGCTCCAGAGATCGGGACCTGTGCTGCTTTATTACCCTTCTCTTTGGTTCATTAAAATGGACATCACAAACGGTATATCAATTACATCAAAATTTTGTAGTGCATGCAAACTGACTGGTGGAGCATGCCGGAGTATTCTATTCATCTGATCAGAATTAATAATTCTCTCCATAACATGTTCGATTCTCTTTTTTTATTTTTTTTCATATTTTAAATATTTTAGTTCTATTATATTATATTATTTTTAAACAATGTACAGTGAAATGTAAGTTGAGACATGCACTATTCCAGAAATTTTTATAGACGGCATTTATTTTCAACACAGAACTGTATGACAGTCTTTAAAAGATATGTCCATTACAACCAATTTTTATTGTTCCAATGCATCCAAAATAAAGAAAGCAGCTAATTGATTAATCTCGATTAAAAATATCCTACAGTTTTGTGTCTACATCTCCTATCTTCTTAGCACATGCAGAGGTCTCCATGGTTACAGACTACAAATGACTCCTATGTAGTCTGATCCTGCAGTCATGTTACTCCACTCCCTCTGCCCCCTGTTCTTTATAATAGAAGAGAGCAGCAGACACTTTGACCTATCTAATGTGTGTGTGTGTGTGTGTGTGTGTGTGTGTGTGTGTGTGTGTGTGTGTATTATAATCTAGAGATAATATATGGGTTAGTCTGACGACTACTGTAAATTAAAAACATTATTAGTACATTAATACAGGTCATAAATACTCTTTGTTTTATAGTAGGGATACGATGTGTCCACCCTTCCCTTTGCCTGAATTTGGTTAAGGACTCCAATTTCTTATGAAGCAAATTCAATACAATATTATGACGTGCATAAAAATCCTTGACAGGCCACTATTCACATCACAACCGCCGGATGGCCACACATGACACACACAGCATAGAGTTTTGCGAAATCATGTTTTTGTTTTTTTTCGAAGCTGGTCATCTGGCACCAGCTTTGAGATAAGAGGAAAGGTAAGTAAAGACACAGCTGTACATTGTTTCTTATAATAGACACCTCAACTGCTGCAGAACCTCTTCTTGAAGGTTAAGGGAAAGATTTCTTCTTGAAAGTTAAGGGAAAGATTTTTGTCCACGATTGATAAGTATTCAGAGTCTTGAAAAACGCAGGAGAAAGCAGATATGTAGGTACAATTGGGTAAAGATAAAATGACAGTAGACTTAAGGGGATTTTACACAGGACGATTATCATGCAGACTAGCATTAATGTAACGCTGGTTGACGATAATTGCCCTGTGTAAACGGGAACGATTAGCAGATGAACGAGCAAACGCTCGATCGTCTGCTGGTCGTATCATTTAAAAAAAGTAAAATATTATCGTTGTCGACAGCACATCTTCCTGTGTAAACAGGAAGACATGCTGCCGACATGATAATAATGGATGGGGTCGAAGTAACCACCGCTCGTCCCCATCCATAGCTCCGTGTGACAGGAGCAAGTGAGCGCCGATCAACGATGTCTCATTGATCAGCGCTCGCTGCATCGGCCGCTTATTAGTGTCCCCTCCATAAGTTTTGCTCGCCTTATGGTGTTGTACGCAGGGCATAATACTTATGGATGCCTTAATGGGTAACTAAACTTAAAAAACTTTTGAGATGTTCTAGAAGTTTTGATTGGTGGGGGCCGAAGGTGATTGGTTTTGCTTGAAAAGCTGAGCGAGCGGTGTACAGACTCATAGACTTTCTTCTACAACACTCCGGGGAAAGCCGGTCAGATGAGTGCTTCTGCCACTTAGCTTTAGCGATGGTTGGGGGTCTCAATGCTCAGACCTCCACCGATCAAAACTTCTGACATTTTAAAAGTTCAGTTACCCTTTTAAGTATTCGTTTTTAGCTGCAGCCTTGTTGCCTTACTGGGTTCCAACTGGGGAGGTGGGTTTTCAGAATTGTAGGCTCTTCAGAGCTGCTGTTTGCAATGAAAATACTGACCAGGGAGATGAGGATCATCCTTGATGCCAAAATATCCGTTCAAAATAATATACTTACGTCTCTGGTCAGTATTTTCATTGCACTGAAAGAAAGCCCTACATTTTATCCTGCTCTCCGGAGTCTGTCATCACGATTCAACTCCCCCATCTTTTCATAAAGAAGGTCTGCAGCATCTGAGGTGCGTTATGTTCGGCAGTGGCTTTATAACGCAGATGCTGAAGAATGTACAGTAGGGAGCAGTACATATCCGTTAATCAGTGGTTGGCACAGGAGAAGGAACGTCTTGAAAAAGCGATCTGTGACAGACCACTCCTGCAGTAAGAGATAAGCAGCGCCTATGTAGCGCCACTCATCTCTACAATCGTCCGGTTCTAATATATTATTTACAGACATGTGAATAGAACATTTTCTATGTCAATATTAGACCATCATCCAGTGACCAAATAAGATCCCTATACAGTGTTTGAATAATATCGCTATGCTATGACCGTGTATACCTCCACACAGTGAATGAATAATACCGCCATACGGTGACAGCGTCCATGCTAAAGCAATCTCTGAGATGGCTTCAGATCTGTGATTATTATATACGTAGCACATGTATGTATATTTTCAGGTTAGCAGTCCCACAGTATAAATAAGGTAACTAGGCATTGGGGCTGTGTGTACTGGCCTACAAAATAAGATTGGGATTGCAATGATGGAAGATCCTAAAATCGGTACAGCTCCTAAAAAGGCTTATGAATTGTTTTGCACATATCCATGCTCATAACGTCCATGCTTGCTTTTGAGATACATTTTTTTTTATTTATTTTTTTGAGATATGTAGTTTGATCATCGACCACAAGATGGCAGTGCTGAAATATTGTTTGAACCTCACGCTGCGGACTTAAAACCAACCACCTTATCCGTATAAATAATATCCGGCTGACAACCTTTTCCGCTTTGTCTTCCCACAGTATGACTACAGCTTCAGAACAGAACAGAGCGCTGCAGCCCGCCTGCCCCCCAGTCCTGCCCGTTGCCAACAGATGCCCCCATCGTGAGCGAGAGGACGGTGACTAATGCATTTGAGGCGCACAAGTACTACTGAGCAGAACCCATTGCTGCTAACCATAACTTGTAACCCCTGCCCTGCCAGAGTGGCAGACGTGAAGAGTTGGTGGATTTTTTTCTAACGGAATCTGTTTTTGTATTGGTATTTTGTAAATATAGCTACTTAAAAAGAAAAAAAAATACCCATGTTGAGTCGTATTATGAGTGGCGAGCTCTCTGCGGCTCCGCGCTCTCCAGTGTTAATCTATACTAAATTTGTCTGCACACTTCCAGCCTCTCTGTAGAAGCGATATCAATGAGCAGTCAGGGACAGTGGCCATTGAAGACGTATGTCGCTTTAACCAACGGCACGTACTTAAGTCCTAATCACATCTACGATTTCTTGTATGTCGAAGCCTAAGCATGCTTCAATAGAAAGGGGCATTGTGCATGACAAATAAGACCCTATGATGTTCGTATTCGTAATAATCTTGTGACCATTTCATTAAAGGAGTGTTTTGTTTTTTTCCAGAAACAGCGCCACTTTTGGTCATGGCCTGCGTCTGGTATTGCAGCTCAGCCTCTTTAACTCAAACAGGGCCAAGCTACAATACCAGACCAGGCCCTTGAACAAGAGTGGCGCTGTTTCTGGGAAAAAAGCAGAACTTTTTTCCTAATCTTAGACAACCCCCTTGTAGCATGAAACATCCATGTGTTTTGTAGGTGATCCTGTCTTCATTTAAGGTTCCATATTATTCCATGCGACTTCAGTTAGTCATCTCTATAGCGTTTTTAGCTATCTAGCTTTTCTAAACCAAGTTGTTGAGATGCTAAGGTGTTTGTTACTCAATGCCAGGAAGACCCCCAATCTTTATACAATGTTAAAGGGAAGATATAGCCAGATTATATGCAGGACTTTTTATTCTTAACACGCTCGATAAAACCTCTAAAGTTCTCCTCCCACTGGAAAAAATAAAGGGTTGAATATGTTCTTCTTCTTCCATCCTCATTGATTAAGTAAAGGACATGGCCTGCCTTGGAGGCACCATTCACGGGTAACTGCATAGGGAATATCGCAACAGGTCCATTACTCTGGACTTCTTATCAAGACATAGGGTGGATACATCAAATGAAGGGTTGACGTGTCCTAAAATGTGTGCTTACCCCTTTAAACCAGAAACTTTTAGCCATAAACACTATATTGGTCTACAGAATTGAAACTCAGAGGAACTTGTCCACCCATGTACCCATGTTGAGGCCCCACCTCTGAAGTTTCTTCTGTAGATGCTTGTATATCAGCGGATCATCGCTGTGTGGCAGACCATAGTTTGGACAAACCCCACCACTCAGTAGTATGGGTGGTGACCGGATAGATCTCCAACTGGGCCATACACTTGTCATATTGACTCGATCTGAGAACCTAAAGCTTCTTGGTGGTCACTGTGGACTTCTGTTTAGTCAGAAGATGGCTATAAACCCAGCCTTGTCACTAGTCTGACGGCAATGACGATTCTGACCACCCTAGTTTTAAGACCATGATTATGGGCACTGTATGGGTATAGTTTGCAGATATTATTTAATATGGGTCCTCAGTCTTTGATCAGACTTCAATGTCAGAGTATATGGGAATCTTAACAACACAAAAAGATTAAACAATGGCAGGCAATATGAAATGACTCAGATTTTCTATCTTTTCGGAACTTGCCAGAACGAAGTTTTTTCTCCGCAAGTTCCTTACATTTTCGGGCACCCATACGTAACTTACACGTCTTTAGCTTTTGTGTATAAATAATTTTTTCCCCTTATGAACCTAAAAGCAGATTAGATGTTAGACAGATGGCATAGACCAGATATTCTGTGGGGTGTTTAGATTTCTTTTTGTATAAGACACATACAGGATACATTTCATAACCAACAGATTTCTTGTAATTATTCTTTTAAATTAAAAATGCTGAAGGTTTACGAGAGGCAATTCTGCAGGCTGTAATACAATATTGTGTGAGAGCTGGACTCTTAATTAAATATTAAATAGACTTAAGGAAAAAAAAAATGGATTCTGTAATTTCAAAAAAAGATAAACCATCTGCGTTAGTTGATCGTCAAATATTTTAACTGGTTGTTGTCCTATCAGGACTGACGTTTTTGGAGGGTTTTTTGACCTCCTGTATAGTGAACAGTATAAAAAAAACCTCCAAAAACTTCCGTCCTGATGGGATAACAACCAGTTAAAATATGTGACGATCGTCTAACTCTGATCGTTCATCTTTTTTTTTAATTTACGGAATAAATATTTTCTGCTGCAGCTTTCTGCGTTGCCCATGACCGGGTTCCAAGGAACAGCAGGGTTCCTGGAGATCCAAGTCATAGACCAGTGATTGTAAATTTGAGATCCAAGGTGCAAGGAACTATTGAGCGACAGAGGTTCATTTTCTACTTTGATGTGTAAAGTTCTGTTTAGGATTTGAACACGTACGGGGCACTTTGTAAAGAGTATAAGATCATTTCTGTATACCTCGATATATAAGATAATTGGTGTAACAACACAAAGGGAACCCTCAGAAGATTCCCGTAGATTACGGTTTCTTCAAGTAAAACTTAGTTTAATACTGTAGGGCTAAAATTCACGATCATCTGACGCATATTTAATTCTTTCCATTCTTTAGGCTCTTTCATAGTTCACATTTTTTAGGATGTAGGGGGCGCTTTCAGGTTAATACATATGAGCTCTCTATTACCAGCTAATTTTCATTAATCTATTGCTTGCATTAGTACTGCGGTGGGCAACTGGTGGCTGCATCTTTGTACTATACACGGTAATCACTAAAGTGTCCTGCAACATGAAGTAGTGTATTAGGGCAGCAGAGCTTGTACTCTGGGATATAAAAATTATATACCCCAAAGTCAAAGACCCTTGGAGGTAATTTGTTTCATGATCTACATCAGGCTTTTTGACTTCTAACAGGATTTCCCTCCCTATGCACATTTATTGCGTATTGATGGGTTCTGCCATAAATGTTTGTACGGTGGGATTCCAACTTCTGGTATCAACATCGAACCTGAGAACAGGCGTTCTCTGCCGTTTGGCAGGGTGAGGTTGCCGCACATGTGCGGTCACCCTTAATTATAGTAAATTGGAGAGATGTGACTTAAACTATAATGGAGAGTAACTGAGGGTGTGTATGGTCACTTCTCTGTTGCACATGGTGGATATAGGACATTGAATGTAATTTGTGGCCTTCCGATGAAGACATGGACCGCATCTGAGACCTCATAATGTGATTGGTTGACCGACACTGTTTAGTATGTAGATCTAATCTGGTACTGGATTGACGTTTCCCTCTCTCAATCTCTGTAGTCACTAGGAGAGCGGATCCCCTGATTGGGATGTGCAAGGGGTCTTAACAGTTACAGACCAAATTCATAAGTGTATGGCAGTACAGTTTACCTTAAAGCTAGGTGCAAACAAATTACGAGCATGTCCGCTTCTTCCGTAGAATCCTTATTCATATTTTTATTTTATTTTTTTTACTATATGTGTTTATAATGCCAAACTGACACTATGGTCCCCCAATGTCCTGTGGAGTCACTGGTCCGTGATCTCTCCATATATGAGACGTGCAATTTGCACAGTGCCAGAAGAACAAACAAGGAAATCTGTCCTGAAATGTGCTATTCTATGCATTTTCTGTTAGGATTTCTTGGAAGTGTGCAGTATATGTATACATATTATTTTATATTTATTTAACAAGACACCCTGTATTTTAAGAAGGGGATTTTTTTTTTTCCTGTGATATTAGTGTGTATTCTTAATATAATTTGTTAAATAAAAGATTGTCTTTAACCTCTTCCTTTTGGATTTTCTTTTGGTAATTAATAATTAACAATTTATAAAAACTGTTGTCAATTTGCTTTTCTCCTATAGCGGTCCAGATAGAAGTACTTGCAGCCCGAATTAAGATATTTAGCAGCTCTAATGCCAATCCGACACCCGCAAATAAAATATTTCATGTTTTTAAAAAAAAAATATTGGACATGTTTTTTTTAATTTATTGATTAATGTATGTAATCGTGACATTCATTTCAAAGTTTGTAGAGTTAACCATACAAAATTCGTTTTCTGGTTTTATATATTTGGTAATTCTATAATGCTCAATTTCTTTAGTACAGCGCACCAGTAAACACACACTTATTAAAAAAAACAAGAAAAACTCCACTACTTATTTTTGCCACTAGGGGGACAATATGTTTGCAACACCTATACTGGTGACTAGAAGCTTTATATCAACCAGCCATCTAATGGTGGCAACAGGCAAGTCGTTTTATCAAATATAATGGAAAAGCAATATAAATTATTTGTTCTGCTAGCTTTTTAAACATAAAAAAATTGCAACAATGCATATACTTAAAAAAATAAATAAATTCCACCAGAGACCTTTACATGTCTGATAGGTGGGGCTCCCATAGACTTGAATGGAGAAAGCTACAGTATGTACATTGCAGCTACCTCTCCATCCAATCTCCACCTGTATGTACCTGCCACACCTGGTAGAATTGGGGTCAGGGGACCCAGGAAGCATTTTGCAGGGTCTACTTCATGTGAGTTGGACATTTTTAAATGCGTGTTTTTTTTTTTTCTTTTTTGTTTTTCAACACTGGCAGAACTTTTGGATATCTAGTGGTCAAGAAGTAAGAATGTTCATGTGCAAAAGACGGGTTTTCCCAAGAGGGACGTTTATGACAGATCCACAGGATATGTCATAAATGTCAGATAGATGCGGGTCCCACCTCTGGGACCCGCACCTATGTCTAGAACGGGGCACCCCTAAACCCCGGTCTAGCTTTGTCTATCGCTGACTCCCAGCCACTTCCTGACTTTATTGGCGCCAAAAATAAGCGGAATTCCGCCATACTGATGACAGCGCCGTACATCTGAATATACCAGCGACCAGTGGGAACAAGTGCCTGACGAAGGTCCTTTGACCGAAACGTTGCACGCACCTAACCCCTGGCATCCAATACAATAAAAAACAAAGAATTCAAAACCAACGTTTGTCTGCCGAATACTTTTTCTAAATACGATTGGGTTGGGACCCTATTCGTGCACCTCCTCTGGTCTAGTGCACTCTGAACCAATCTCTACTTGTAATGTAAGTGTATCAAGCTGTGCACCTGTGTGTCAATCACATGACTTTATATCCGCAGGATTGTTTTGTATGGAGCCGTAGTAGTACTTCCATAGAGCATGGGGCCTCTGCTCTACCACTGTATGCCTCCAAATCTGGTCGTAGCTTGTGGCATCCCCCATCGAATGCTGTATGTACGGTGGTTGTTCTCCCCTAGGAACATTGCTGTACGGAAGCACACAGCAGCAACACTGGGAGTAAACAATGAAGGTGACTATTGAATGATTGCAAACGGAGATCTTGAAAAATGTGATACATTAAGGCCTGTTCCACTCATAACGGAATTGCTGCAGAAAATTTCTGTAGCAATTCCGCAGAAACTAGCAGGATTTCATCTGCTCAATGTTGGGAGTTGGTGACATCTCCTTTTGAAAAACGCAGCAATTCAGTACACTTTCCGCAGCAGGAATTGACATGCTGCGGAACGAAAGGTACGCACCGTAGCTTAACTTCTGTTCGGATATTTTACGCAGCAGGTGGATAAGATTTGTTAAATCTCACCCACTTTGCTGCTACTGTAATCTGCTGTGTATTTTCCGTCAGCAATTCAGGACGGAAAATAAGCAGCAATTCGGCTACGTGTGGACAAAGCCCTAAAGTATATTGGAAAATTGTGTAACTTTTCATTGTGAAAATAAAATATTTTTTTTTGCTGAAACCAGAATACGGTTTTAAATATATTACATCCTATATATATATATATATAGACTTCAAAAAATAGGCAGCACTCCGTAGTATGGTGAAAAAAGTGAGGGTACTTTATTGCCCCATATGCGTGCAACGTTTCAGCTCTGTCCTCTAGAGCCTTTCTCAAGCAAATGACAAGTGCATATTACAGTGTATATAACAAGGTGTCAATTAACACACAATCAATATTAACATCAAATAAAAAATGTATCAAACACAATATAAAACATCTTCAAAGTATATCATACAAAACAGTAAAAAAAGTGCAGACATAATATATATGAATAAGATGGATAATTAGAAGATAGCAACGTACAAATGACATTCTAACTAAACTATCCAATGAGGTTTATAATAAACATATGTGAGAAAACGGTGTCTGTATTTAAAATAATTAAAAGAGAATCACCTCCTGGATTCGTCATGATCACGGCGCCGCCATTATGGTCAGCAGAAAGCGCTACTGCGCATGCGTCAAGTAGTTACATCACTATCACGGCAACTGGGATATCCGGATGCAGCCGCGCAAGCGCACTACGGCGAAAGCGCGGATGCAGCCATATTGGAAGTGGGAACAGGTAAATATAATGCTACGTAGAATACGAAAACAATATCATATTCATAAACGAATGTCTAATATATGATAAACAGAGGAGAATCTCACTATGGTGCCTGAGGATGGTGTAAGGCCAGAGTATTTGTGTACAGTAGTGTACTCAATTAAAGCTGTCAAAAAGTCGACACATATGTTACGTCCCATAGGAGAGGGAATATCTATGCAGAACCTCACAATTCACCTTCAAACTAGAACATGGAGCGGAAAATGAGCAGTGAATATTAGTAAACAGCCACTGTCATCAGCCAGAGAGGTAGACAAAGGCACCACAGATGTATCGCACAACCATGTGCCATAATGTCGCCTCAGGCCCCTGATAGATACATTATTTTAGTAAATGGAGGTCTGCAACCCTAATTCCGTGTCATGACTCAAGAACATTATTAGAGACACCTGCAATGATTATATCTAGACAACACCTAATTCAGGCACCCTAGGAATAAAAATAGTACAAATATAAATCCTGGAATCCCATGTAGCCCATGAACTGTGAATAACTAAATTTTAGAATAAATCATAGAATCTTTATTATGTATAGAAATCCGTGACGTTTCCAATATCCAGAAGTGATCTCAAAATTTTGTATGAGGATTATCTGGAAAAAAAGAAAAAAATTTTTTATATTAGTATCTCAAGTAATAGAACACGTATTAGTACTGATAATCACGTTAACTCCCAATATCGATGGACAGAAACGGAAAAGAAAGCATTCAAAACTAAACCAAACCACTTAGTGAGAAGTCCACATTCAGACCATTAGGTTTGAGAGTGTGGAGCCTACTTATCCATTGTAATTCTCTTGTCTTCAGCAACTTGGTCCTGTCACCACCTCGTCTAGGGGGGGGAATGTGGTCCAAGACCCAAAATTTTAATTGGTGTGCACTATGGCCCATATCTGCAAAGTGTTTCGAAACAGGTAGATCTAGACGTTTTTTACGGATGGTGTATCTATGTTGGTTCAACCTAGTTTTTAAGTCTAGTGTAGTTTCACCAACATATAATAAAAGACAGGGGCATTGTAAGACATATACTACATAATCTGTATTGCATGTGAGAAAATGTCGGATTTGAAAGATTCTCTTAGTAGTGGGGTGCGTAAAAGTAGAACCTTTTACCATAAGACTACAATTGACACAACTCAAACAAGGGAAGCAGCCCAGTTTTGGTTTTGATAAATATGTTTGTCTGTCAGGTTTCAAAGTGCCCAAATCCGCCTTCACCAATTTGTCTCTCAGACTTTTGGATCTACGGTAGGAAAATAGAGGGTAGTTAGTAAATTCAGGAACATTAGTCAAGCAATTACGTAACATAGGCCAATGTCGTCTGATAACTTGAGATATGTTCGTACTTTGATCTGTAAATGTAGAGACAAAAGGGATACGGTCCAGATTTGGTCTGGCTTCACTAGATCTAAGTAGATCCTCCCTATTAAACTGTTGTAGTTTGGATCTGTGTTTATTAAGTAGTCTAGCTGGATAGCCCCGGGTCCGAAATCGTGTTATCATGGTGTCAAGGGTTCTGTTAGTGGTGTCACTATCGCTAACTATTCTTTTAACCCTCATAAGTTGACTGATAGGTAAGCTTTCTATCATCTTACGGGGATGATTGCTGCTATAAAGTAATAAATTATTACAATCCGTTGGTTTTGTGTACAATTCAGTACTAAAGACATTATCTTTAATTTTCACCAGGACATCCAAAAATTGGATCTCATCAGTTGAATGTGTCATCGTGAATTTAACATTCTCATCAAAGGAGTTCAGCATAGTAAAGAATTCAAAAAGTGTCTCACAATCACCTGACCAAATCACAAAGATGTCATCTATGTATCGCCACCACCTGACAACATTTTCAAAGTGGTGGGACACATAGATGAACATTTCTTCCAATGAGCGCATAAATATATTAGCGTAAGTGGGAGCAATGTTGGACCCCATCGCAGTCCCTTGTAGTTGCAAATAAAACTTATCACCAAACAGGAAATAGTTCCTTCTCAAGATTACATTCAGCAGTTGCAATAAAAAGGTACGGCATTCTGGGGTCATTACAGAGGTGTCAAGACATTTTTCGACAGCATGTAGGCCTCTAGTATGATCTATGACCGTATAGAGATTGGTAACATCAAATGACACCAATCTCACTGTTTTACCTGACGGCAAACTAACATCAGCAAGTTTTTTAAGAAAATCAGATGTGTCCCTAATATAGGAGGCAGCCCCAGTTGCATATACTCTTAAAATTCTATCTAGAAATATTGCAATATGGCAAAAAATGGAGTCAGTCCCAGAAACAATAGGGCGACCCGGAGGGTCCACAAGGGACTTATGTATTTTTGGGAGTGTATATAGTACCGGGGTCCTAGGTTGATCAACAATCAAATATTCAGCCAACTTGTCATCTATGATGCCACCTGCAATGGCCTCACTCAGAATATTTCTAATTTCCCTACTGATTTCAAATTTAGGATCATAGTTAATATATTTGTATACTAGGGTATCATCCAACTGTCTCCCAATCTCTCTTGTATACGCTGAGGTATCCATCACAACCACTGCTCCACCTTTATCCGCAGGTTTTATAGTGATACTAGTATCCAAGACTAGTTCATCTAACGCTTTCGATTCCTCCGACGTTAAATTGGGATGCAAAAATTTAAGCCCTTTGGCACATTCAATTTTGATTTGTGCAATATCCCCCTTAACAGCTGTTATGAAAGCATCTACGACAGACAAATTTGTAGGAGGCATAAATTTACTCCCTGTAGTAAGGCCTAGTTGTCTAAGATCTAATTCAGAATTACTATTACGTTCAGGTACTGTTTTATCTGAAAACCAACATTTTAATTTAATCATTCTAAAGAATCTAAATAAGTCGGTCTCAATCTGAAACCAATCCGTCAAAGAAGAAGGACAGAATGAAAGTCCCTTATTCAGGAGTGATTTCTGAGGTTCAGACAGTACCTTAGAGGAAATATTCACCACTAGCGTTTCCTCAGATCTGGTTCCTGAGGCTTGCACCCAGTGTACACCGGTGCTGCTGGGTTTTCCGTTGCTGTTATCTATATATATATATAGATTTTTATATGTATTTAAGCTTTAGTGGTCTCCTTTACAGCAAATGTGAAAATTCCCAGTAAATTATTTTTAACTCAATTCATGTGATTTGAGATTATCAACTTTGTAGCCGTAGCTGTAACACTTGTGCTTAGGTGAGAGCTGTAGTGGGATTTGATGTAGCTCATATATCTTAAACATATGAAACCCATCTATATGATGGTGTTTACAATAGAAAACTATGCTTTGGTACGCGCAAGCAGAAAAAAGATAGGGAAAAATTGTGTAAAGATTTTATTTATTTATTTTTTGCATAATTGGTCACACTGATTAAAAAAAAAAATTGTTTAAATGGCTGCATAAATATCCTAAAATTGGGAGCATTCCCTTGTTAGACGACTGTGCTGTTCTTTACATTGCTATTTTGTATTTGCTTATTTTCATAACCCCTATATTTACGCGGTTGGAGTGACTGTTTTACATATTGTAGCTGTTTATTTTTTTATTTGTAAAACCTTTTCTGGGGCGGCCTTATTGGAGATACACACTTCTATTCCTGTACTATCTGTATAGACAGTGCAGCAGGGTGTGTGTGCTTTATGGCATCTGCAATAAATGGGAGATAACAGTGAAAATGAACACAGCCTCCATGTTGTATTGGAGTATAGTCTTCTCCACCGGTGACCAGGGTGTGATAGAGAAAAACGCATACAGAGCCTTATCTGTGTTTACAGTGTTACTATCCCGCCAAATGTCGTCACTACCAGTGCAATAAAGCGGTCAATAAAATCATCCTCTGCAGATTCTGTCCCAGTCTACACAGCAAAGCTGACAAATTAGAAATAAACAAAAGTAAAAGTCCGCTTATTGTATGTGAACAAGTGGCCAGTGTAATAAATGCAATGTTCAATATTTATTTTTCATTCTGGCTAAAAACATAAAAATATGTTTATAATAAAAAAAATGATTAAAAATATATTTTATTTTATCTTCTTTCAGGACTGTTGTTCACACACGCACACTCACACGCGCGCGTATTTTAATCCGAATGTGAAGTGTCCAGCTTTCTGCTGTAATCCTTGTCCTGAGCCTCCTACACCGTGCAATCCAAGATCCGTGGGGACAAAAGTACTGACCGACTCCCTTTATGTTCAAATGGGTCTTTTATACTGATGTTTTTATTTTTCCCATTTCTTGGATTCATCAAGATATGGTGATCACCGTCCAGTAACTAAACATGACATAATGGGGAATATCACAAGTAGTTGTCCATAAGTAGACGAAACCTATACCAGAAAGTCGCATAAAATATTTAGGCTCTCCATCATAACCCAGTCCAATGCAGAAGATAAAGGAAGTTTTAGCACAAATGAGAAATGAGGACACCATGAGCGTAATATTTCACTGATCCATGTGCTTTGATTTTTGTTTTCATCCATCTTGTTGTAGCTCTGTTCCTGTCACGTTGTATCTTTACCACATCGGTTGCATTTTCACTGTATATAAACTACAAATGAAAAATGTTAGATCCTAAAGGATAAAAAAAGTTTCCGTAAAAACCAGAGGATAAATATGAATCTGCATCTTTGTTATGAATTACTTGCTCTCTGCCTGTCCCCTATATGTGGAATGTCCTTTTGAGGTTGAGCAGATTAATCATGTGGTTCCTGGCGTTCTTTTCTTCTCTTTTTGTTTTTGTAACCTCTGGTTATTCAAAATGAAAACCACTTGTGGGACAGAAGAGGAGGGGAAGCTGGATTTGTTCCTGACCTCTAAAGGGTTCACCTGATGGAATATCAAGCATACACGCCACATCATTAACTGACCCGGCATTAATGTATCTAATTTATAGGGCCTTGTTGGAGGAAATACGTTTCATGAACTTGGTCTTGTGTACATCATGGTCTTGAGTTAATCAATGACCAATCAAAAGACAATGTTTAGTAAAGTCAGGTACCCTCTACAGGTGCTACAGTGTGGAACTACTGGGTATAGGCCTGCAACTCCGTGTTATTCTGCATTCACATAAAATATTTGCCCTACGTTTGAGTTCCCGGCATACACGCTAAATGTGTCCATAGAACTCAATTAGCCTGATGGAGGCTAAAAGAGTGTCCTATTGGCCTCCATCGGGCTGGTATATGTCTGTATACTATTTTACTTTTAAGTATGGAATAGCATAGTATACGACACTGATTTAATCAACGGGTTGCGTAAAGAAAGTATACCGCGCTATATACTTAACATGGGAGCCTATGAGTGGCGTATGCCACAAGTATGTATTTTATGTATATGTTCTAGGCTTTTCAATAGGCATCCATCACACATAAGCTATACATCATAAAAACCGAACAGTCGCATAATGGTATCCATTTAAAGTATATGTTTTGAAAAGGGTCATGAGAGTTCCTGACATATCTGGTTAACATCGACGAAACCACGGCACTCAGAATAGAAGGGTGCTCAGGTAGGGTTCAACACTGTAGTATTTTGGAAGAAAACCTGGCACTGCCAGGTTTTCTTCCAAAGTATCTGGTTAACATTTACCATCCTAATCTAGGGGGGACGGTTGCCAGTGTTAGGTATCCGGCACAGCCTACATTTAATGTATATGCTGGGTGCTTTTCCATGCATGTATGCTAAACGGAGGCCAATAACGTGATGTGAATGGGGCCTTAATGGTAAGCAATAACTGCAATGTCTTGGCTTGCATGTTTGGCCCATGCGCCAGAAGCTGTTTCTTAACCTGGACATGACCCCTTGGTCCCGAGACTTGGATTTCTACCGTTTGCTTAACTCTTTTCCGGCTATTGTAACCCACGGGGATTAGCTGATTTTGCCTGGGGAAATGGCGACCTAATAGGGCACATGGAATGGGATTGTCCAGATAGGGCAGCCCCTGTAAGTTATTGGACTAATAATTTCAAAGCCATGTGTTTTCTTCATGTGATGTTACATTTTCTTTGAAAAAAGAAACAACCAGTGTTATAACTATATGGTGATTTGGGACATCTGGAAAGGGGGCAATTGTATGAGTTTGTGACTTTTTTTTTTTTTTTAAAACACAATTGTTTCTTGCAAATCAATTCTATGATCTCTATTCTGTAATAAACTGTGTCTATTTGAATATATAACATTTTTCCCTCATAAAAAACTTTACTCTGCCTAAGACTCCACTATTGATCCCACACTGTGGGCCACAAAGCTACCCTAAAGTTGTGTTAGTTAAGAAATTGAATATAGTGCTGAAATATTTTTTTTTACCAGATGCCCTTCAACTAATTTTCATTGCCTTTTGCTATCACTTATCGTTCCAGCAACTAAGAAGTATGATAGAAACTTCTCCAAACTTTTCTATAATTTTTGAAGTGTCCTTTATATATCAGGATAACACCAACCAAACCTAAATAAACACTCAAGGACTGCCCAAGTATAACCTGTCAGGTCCACCCTTTAGAATTAGTATCCTTCCTTGTTAATGAACTTTTGAGTGTCCCAAATCTTTCGTGGTCATCTATCGCCATCTTTAGACATCTCCTGTATCAGAATGTTATTACTATTTTCTAAAGTAAGATCCCCTCACCAGTTGCCATCTCTTTATAAGATGTACCTGTAAGTTACAGATTATTTAGGATAAGGGTTCATGACCATGGGACTATTATGACTTTCTACAAATTTTGATAGTAGTTCTAGAACCTCACTAATAGTGATCTATGAGATCCTACTGTTTTGGGAGGCTTTTTTTTTATTGTACGGACTCTTAAATTTGTAGAATGCTCTATTGGACGACCTTATTACTGAGAAGATCTCCGTAATTCAGTGCAGTTTACAGGCTCAATATAAGGCCATGGCTCAGTTTTATGGAGCTTGTAGATACTCCATACACACGGCTCTTCTATATGCATGAAGCCTCAGTGTATATTTTCTTTTATCACTATGAAGTGATATCCATGCTTAATGTTCCCCCGACTACAATTCTTTATACAGGTATTTCAACAAATGAAAAAATAAAAAGGCAGGACATAAAATACAGTGTGTGCTTGAGAAATGGGAACTTTGAAACGAAAGGCCGGATTCTATGCATAGAGCTTACCCAAGAATGCGGTTGTTCTGCTAAAGATAGGTCTTCTGCAGACTTCACAAAGAGTTGAACTTTTGGACTGTCTGAATGCAAAAGAGCAGCACCATCTTCCCATGACCCCAAGAAGGGGAATCTCTGTCGTTCTCTGCAACCTTCAGGATAAGTGCTGAAGGAAAAATAAGTCACAAGGATTATGATGGATTTATATTCGTAAGTACCAAAAGTGTACAAGTGCATCCTGTGGGGCTCGGACAGACACATCCAGAGATATCTGAATTTAATGCACGCTGAGAGAACTGGGATAGCTCCTTCCCCAGACAGTGATTTCTTGGAGATAAACTAAGTAAAACTCTTTAAGCTCATTCACATGTTTTTAGTTTGTGACTTGCTCTGGTGAAAGATGGGAGAACTAGAAGTCCACCACATGTCATTAACCCATCCGAAGGGAAAGTGCCGGCCTATAAGCTGCTTTCCTTATTCTTGTAATATGTTACAGTTCAAGAGTAATTTATTGTGTTTATTATTAATGTGAGACTTTCACGGGCAGAGTCACCTTCATCTGCCATATAAAGTGGTGAGGGACTTAGTTGATATGATAGGCTTAAGTTGCTATCTTCCTTCAAATGCAGCACAGGGACTAGCTTCTCTTCCATGTCCACCCTTCTCAGGTAAACACTGAATGCTTTGAGTCAATGCAAGGAATCTTTGCCCGCTCCCTTGTCAATCTAGCATCTTAAGGAAGCCCCCTAAAGGGTATATGCACCTATGAACATCTGTTGACATGTCAATAAGACCTCTCTGAGAAAAACCAGTGAGGGTCCGTGAGCTGAAAACCCCCATGAGCAGTTAGAGCAAAATGCAAATCACGTTCTATCAAGCAACATTCTTTGGCTTCTATCAACTTCACATGGAGTATTCCGGTCGGAAAGCTCGTGGAGCTTTACAGTTGGACATAAGGAAATCTCATAGTGAAGCTTAAAGGGCATGGCACTTTGTAGAGCTTTACAGCTTTGTTCTAGCGATTGTGGGTGTCTTGGTTATTGGATTTCAACAATAACATATTTTGACGGGTGACGGCAATCTTGGAATATTTTCTGTGGGCTCATTCTGTTAATAAAATTGTAACTCGCTCTCCTATTCCTTAGGTGTCACCCTAGTTCCTGTGTAGGTCTCAAGCTTCAAGGTGGACACCACGGCTCTCGGAAGACCATCCCCACCCATCTTTCCAGGCTATTAACCATTTATATACTTTGGATTATGTCGATGTGTCTTTATGGAATTTATTAGAATATCTTAGTAGTGGATTACCCTCCCAAAAAAAACAAAACCCGGAACCTATGGTACAGCCGTTGTGAGTGAACGTGGCCTTCATCTATAGTCTTCATTTATAGTCTTTTGTGACTCACTGTCATGTTTGTTCACCACCACCAACCTATTACAGTGAAACCACTCCAAAAGACCACTCCTTTATCTAGACAAGATTTCATGTGACAGATTTTGAGTTCCACCATTTAATATACATACGGGCCATCTTAGGTCTCATGCTTACGACTGTAGCCATGTGCACGGCCATGATTTTCGGGTCGGCCGGCAGCGGAGTGTCAACCGCGAGCCGCCCGCCAAGCGTGGGCCGTGCACATGGCCGCGGCCATTATTTCCTATGAGCCTGGTCCGCAGAACACGGCCATAATAAGACATGCCCGTTCTTTCTGCGGTCCGTGCTCCTGGGCCACGCACGGACCGTGGAAGCCACGGTCATGTGCATGGCCCCATAGGAATGAATGGGGCCGCAATTCTCCCATGGATTTTCAGGGGAATTGCGGCCGCAAAGGCACGTTCGTGTGCATGGGACCTTAAATATGACTGCCCCTCTAGGAGAACATTTTTCAATGCAATTTCGGGTGGTATTTTAGAAATGCTTTCAGTGTATAAGACTGTGTTCATATTTGCTCTGGAGGCTACGTTTCAAATTCTGTCAGATTTGACAGAACCTGACAGACATTATTATGAGTCAGTGGAGTGCATCTGCACCATGTGAGTCAGATGTAAACAGAGCTTTATACTTCGGCCCAGTGGTTTGTTTATTAATATAGGTGACTGATTTCTGGTTTGGAATCAGGAAGTGTGATGGATTAAAGTCTATAGTCCAATAAAGTGACCCTCTAAAAAACAGGTCCACATGTAGTGACCTCAAAAATTATCTGCCCATGGTATCGTGTAATGTACTTAAAATTTTTGTCTTAGAGCACCTTAATACCTAAGGGATGTGTGCACAATAGTAGTCATTCTACAATGAGCATATAAACTGGAATCCAAATTCCACCTTGTTTCTTGTCTGCAGGTTGGATATAATGAAGTACATCTACATGCACAGCACAGGACACTCTGATTCCCCTTAGGAGTACTCAGCTAATCTGGCGGAGTAAACTAGGGGTCAAGAGGTTGGCAATAATTCCTGTCAGTGGAGAATTCAGCAGAGGCCAATTTCTTTTCTAACCCCTAAGGTTCCTCCGGAGGGCACCTCTCCACCTCCTCATCACTTCAATGTATAGAAATCTGGGGCAAAAGAGGCACACTCCGTAGTGCAGGCTTTTTAACTTGTTCATTACTGAAGACAGAGGGTTATAATAAGGCCATAAAGAAGACAAATGTAAGGCAGAATTTTACAGATATACAAAGCGGCATTGAAGTAGAATTCAGTTTTTTCTTTATATACAAACAGATCACAGGAAATATATATTTTATGGTTTTGGGCTATTTGCAATATTTATGGTGATTCCAGACAACTGTACATAACTGACAACTATTTTTTTGAACCAGAATTGCGCTCAGAGTAGATGTCACCTACTGCAACACTTTTTTTGGGGGGCAGGTGCATTGAATGTGCATTATTCAGCAGACTTAGACCAGAAAGAAAGCGCCAATGCTACAACTTGATATCTGAACTTCATTCTTAAGGCACAGAAGTAAAAACTAGCCGCTGTAAGTTACCTCCATACGGCACTGTATTCGATATTCTAATTGCATTTAGGGGTGGGAATGTTTCCGGCATGTCTACAACAACCGATTGAGCATGACACGATTATTTTTTCTGTCAAATTCTGTGTTTATCTGGAATTGGAAGCATCCAGACTTTCAGCATAGACCTAAAGACTTCCATGGGTGCCGTATTATGGCTTCGTACAGCTTGTATGGACCTGCATTATGACCATCTGTCCGAGCTCTATGGTACCATAAATGTTAATATCAAGTGGAATTGATCTTTGATGGGGTCTCCGCTAACATAAAAAAAATCTGATAAATATGGCAGAGATAAGAGACGAGTGTGGTTTCAGCTTACTTGCAATTTGCTTAAAGACTAGAGGGTGTTTTCTGGGATGTAGTATCAGACAAATACTTTCGAAAGACTGGCTATAAGACAATAAAATATTCCTAGAAACCAGTCTCCTGAACAACTGTGCTGGTACCTCTTGGGTTTTTACCAGCAGGTGTTGCCACAGTATGTAAATAAAGCACAACTTTGGGCCAGACTAAAAAAATAGAACGGTCACGGTGAGGGGTGGAGTGGCCCTTTATAAAAAGTGTCCATAAAGGCCAATCATAGCTTATGTTTTACTTGGGCAATGCGATTTAGAAAATGAAAGCTTAACTGTTATTGGTTGTCATGGGCACTTTTTCGGAGTTCAAGTTCACAATTTTTTGTGTGTTCTAGTTGGATATTATAGGACAATGAGTAAAAAAAAAAGTATGTTTTCTAAGGTATTGATGTATTTTGCTCATATAAATCTAAGCACACTATAATGTTCTCTATCTATCTCATTTGTTTGACATTATTCCCGATTTACTTAAAATAGGAAAATAACTCAAAACCACATGTAGATACTGTGACCTCTGAGCCACTATCGTGGTTTTCCTAAGACGCAGTTATAGATCTTTCATAAGGTTGTTTCTTAAATTTTATTTTTTTTGTATTAGAAAGGTTTTTGGGGTACAAAACTGCACCACTGCCCCTTTATGTATGTATATGTATATATATATATATATACATATGTGTGTGTGTGTATATATATATATATATATTTCACCTACAGATATGGCCGAACCAAATTTGCAATGTATTATGTATTACGGGTTAATACATCAGGTGATTTTTTTTTTGGTGTGTTTTTGTTATCTTTTTTGCTAAATGAGTAGCTGAGCTCTGCAGTACACACATATTCAATAATACAAGTATGTATGTGTGTATGAATGTACAGACAGGTGGACAGGCGGAGGTGTGACATTAGGGCAAACCATAACATTTCATGAGCATAATTATTTTTGCAGAGTTATTGGCAAATTACATCCTTGGTGATTGTGTCAGTTCATCCTTTTTCCCTGTTAATCTTTGTGAAATTACCTCTGGCCACATGAAACCAGTTAAGGTAATTGAGTTGGGTTGTATGAAGGTGCTACTGATATCCACTATTTTTTTTTTCCTGGTTCAAAAACAAACTCTCACACTATGTAGAGTCAGGTTCTGATCTTCCCCAAGCATCAAGGTTATAAAGTATTTTTTTTCTGTTTCTTTCAAGATTTTAAGAGAAAACCTTTCCTCAATTTCCCAGATTTTATTAGTCATTAACCTCTGGACTGTCAAAGCACCAAAATAAGGAAGCAGTAGTTACAGTGCCCTTTGGCAAGAAATGGGTTAAGTTTGTTAGAACTCTAATTTCCTGCCACTGTCTTATTGGGAAAACACTGCTAAGATTTCATGCTGTCAGAGCTTAGTTAAAAGGCGCAAATCTTATCTGAAATTAGACAGTTGCAAAGTGGTGGTACTAAAGATGCATAGCACTAAATTCTCACGTTGCAAGGGAAATAGTTCATTTATATTATAATTTTTGAATTTTTTATTTAATTGTAAATTAGTTTTTTTCAAAAATGGGCTTTAAAAACAATTTAAAAAAAGGAAACAAATTCACGAATTCTCAAATGGACGCAAATCTAGGTGAAGAATCGAGAGGTAAGACAATGCTCAAAAAAGAAAGGAAGCAATACTGGGAGGCCCTGGAGGATTCTGGGAATGGAACATTCAAACAGGTTGGTCTTCTATGAAAGCAATCTTTTATTGTGGCCTGTTTAGGGGGAAGTCGAAACTGACAAGTAAATAAGATCTTGTGCAAGTATGAAAAGACATAAACATACAAGATATTAATCTCTTTAGCTGTAGTTGCTTAGACTCCTAGGTCATAGTTCCAGGAATTAAAAAGAAAGAGGCTAGCCGCTGTATTTAACGTAATATTTAAACAAAATTTTTTTTTAATATAAATTATAGATTTCAAAATATATATAAACCAAATAGCATAATTTCATCTAAAATTAAATTGACTGTTAATTATGCACATTAGAAGATGGAAATGTCAGCAAGAATGTGATGCAAGATGTGAAATACTTATGTATTCATAACGTTGGTTACTTATACAAATATAGCCAGCAAGCCGCAATATTTGTTTTACCAGAGTAAAATATCAATAGTAACAGCATATTTCCGAATATAACTTAATATTTTCAGTTTGCATTAATTTTATTATTCATTTTCCATTGCACTAAACAGCTATAGTCAAAATAGAAAACATTTAGGTGTAATTTATGAAGTAAGAAATATGGGAGAATTTGTCAGAAAAAAATGTGCAAAAAAAATTACCAGTGGTTTGGTACATTTTATAGAAATGTATTTGAATACAAATATCTTAACTTCATGTCGTTCATTAGTTGATCCTGATTTTATCATAATAAAAAATGCTTTAATTAATTATTTATGTTCATTGTGTTCTATGTGAATTCTTATCAGAATGAAAAATTCAAACGTCAATCTCAAGATGTTTGAAATTTTTGTAGGACTTTCTAAAATTGTTTTTTATTTTACAAAGTCGAAATATGTTTGCACACCTGTATTTATTCTTTTTATTTTATTCATTTTAATCACGTTTGCATATTCATTCGGCCATTTTTTTTTAACCGGGAAAAAAATAAATCTAAAATCGAGATCTTCGTCTTATCCATGTTATTAATTGTATTATAGACATGTTTTACATGGGTGTTGGCTTTTTAGGCTATTGAGTCATTAATCTTAAATTTAACATAAACATATTATTTAATGAATTATTTATGTTCATTGTGTTCTATGTTAATCTATTCAGAATCCAAAAGTCAATGTGTTGAAATATTTTAAAATTTGTTGAACAAAAATTTGAAATATGTGGAGCGTCAATTCTAGGATTTTAATTTGTAGATTAACTTGTACTGAATAAACTTCATTTTGTTTCATTTGTACAGCTTAAATATTTTTGTGTACCTGTATTTATGGCTCGTTCCAGCGTGTCAAGCACCCAATTTTAGACAACACAATAACAAAACAAATCCTAAACTACAATTCAAATCCTAACCTAATCCTTGTTTGTATGCTATTCTCTTCTATTTATAGTTCACAAGGGTGGTGTATATGAAATAAATAATTTTGATTTAAAAAATGAAGTTACCATTGAATTTGTTATTATTACATGTGGGGCACACGAATATAGGGCCACTTAGAATAGGCAATTCCTCAGATAGTTCGGTGCTAAATAGTTTAATCTGTCAAAATGAAAAGTAAATTACATACAATTTTTTTTATTATTTTTTTTAAAAGGGAGACTTTTTGTGTTATTTTTTTTTCTGTGAATTACCCTTTAGGATCACTAAATAAACATTTTAATACTTCAATGCAGAATTAAAAAAGCCACGTTTCCTTTGAAAACACAACCTACAGGAAAGTTGGCTCTAAAACAGCCATTCACAGCCATCCTTGGTTAAAGGGAGGGCTGATCAACATAGTTATTGTATCATATAAACATAAAACTGCTTTTATTTGATTTATTAAAAACATTCACATTAATCATTACTTTGTTTTTTTAACTATTTATTTGAATCCTATAAATTCCCAATAATATGTTGTATACAAATTATAATCATTGCTAAAAAAAAAATCCCTTATAATTTACCCTGCATCATTTTGAGTATATTGTTAAATAAATAAACAGGGGGTAAATGATTAACATTGCATAGTATTAATTTTACGCTAAATTTCAAATTATTATTTTTTAAAAAATGATACAAAAAGTTATACATTTATAACATTATTTTGTAAAATTATACAGTTTTATAATAAATTCCTATTATTTTTCCATTTTTTTCGAAGGATGTAATTTATTTGTCTGCCTTTTAGGAGAAATTGCATGATAATATTTGTATTGCTTTTTCCTAAGTTAATGTATTTGTATAATTTGGAATAGTATTTTTTGGAGACTTTAAAGGAAATAAAGCTTAATGGTTATTTCTACTTATATAATAACTGCTCTCGTAATCATTGGAGACGTATATGTGGGTACATTTTGTACTGGCACACAAAAATGTATTTAAAAAAAATAAAGAATTGCACTGTTTCTTTAAAATTCTGTATTTGTGATAATAGAATCACGATATTTTTTTTATAAACAAAATGACTTGCCTATTCGCTAAAAAATTATTTTCAAAAAGAAAAGTTAGAAAACATTTGTAATCATTTTACATTTTGTCATCAAATTATTTTAAAAACAAACAACATTTTGATTTGGTGTTGGATATATTTTATTTCCGGTCTTATTACTCTCATAAGTGTGAACAATTTTTTAATCACATTTAAATATGTCAATGTCCTTAGGTCAATGGAAAAGTAATATTTGGCCACATGGATCCCATTTCACTGGCCTTGTAAATACTACAATGGCAGTGATCTAAAAATGGAAATGAAATGATTTTTCCGCTTATAATATGTTTTATATTGTTATGGAGCCTTTGTGGCTAAAATAATAATGCAAAAATCTCTAAATGAGATTTGCACTTGTATTTAAGACCAATCATTTAGAAGCAAATTCCCTCCTGAATAGACCAGTTTACTGAAAGTGTGAAATAGTTGAAATTCAATAAAAAAAATAAAAAAAAAGGATAAATTCATCTAAATTTAGCTTTTTCTGCAGAGGAGAATTTGATTGAAAAGCATTTTTATGGTGTAAATCTATCTATCTATCCTATCTATCTATCTATCTATCTCCACCCATCAGCCATCCATCTAGTGATAAAGATTGAGATAAATAAATAAAATGCATGATGCAGCATATGCTACAGGAAAATGCACTGTACCCCTGCCCTGTACATAGTCTGATTTGGGAGGCACAATCTAATGATTAATATACTAAAATACATAAAGTTTGCAATACATCTATTTATCAAGTTTTATCAGAGCTATAGTATCTCTGCAACCAGTTTTCTGGGCTCAAATCTTCCAGCATTCCCTGCTTGTACAAAGTGTGTACCGAACTTGTTCATGTTATTTGTATTTTGGAGGTATAGTCTTAATACCAGCAGGAAAATTGTAGTTTCCTCGAATAAAGTGCAGAAGAGAGCTCTACTATAGCTACTTAGCTAATATTTTAGGGGCGTGTCTGTCGACAAAGTGTTGACTGGTTCTAGTAGAAATCACCATGCTGTAACTTGAAACCTGCACAATATATACCTACCTCTGGATTTTAAAGGGGTTGTCTGGGTTAGAAAACTCATCCTATTGAGGAATTCTGAGTTCAGATGGGAGTCCACCATTCAGGACCCTCATCTATTAGCCAAAGTGGAGAGAGCTTCAAAGTGCTTCTTTCAGTCTTGAGAACTTGGCATGCCAACCCTTTGATTTCATTGGGCACTATGTAATGCTTAATTTCAGTGGCGCTGCAGAGGAATTGAGCACTTGCTGCTGAGTTTCCACACAGATTACAGCTGATCACTAGGGGTCTCAGCAGCACAACACTCTGTGATCAACTGATCGTCACTGGAGCCTTTTAACAAAAAAATGGATTGTTAAAAGTGGAAAACCTTTTAAACATAAACTGAATGGTATGATAGAGTTTGGTAACTTAACACATTAGGGTATATTTGTTAATCGAAGGTGTGCTAACATTTTAAACTCAGCGGTATTCATGCTGGTCCATTTTAAGGGCGCATGTTATCAAATTTTTTAGGACTCTGCGCTTCTTGTATTGATACACTTTGTGAAGGCCATTTGACCATCACAGTTATTGGAGTCTGAGACTTGCAGACACTCAACACATCAGATATAGTTACATCATTTTTCAACATATATAATTGACAGTATCTGTTTGTCTTTTTTTTTTTTATAGTATTAATTGTAGTCTTCCATTTTACCACTAATTTAGATTTGCATCCTTAATAGTGGTAATTGTGTAGCTGTTATATGGCGATAGAGCTGTTAGTATTTACTCTATCAGAGATCACTAAGCAAGGCTCTTCATTGTTATTTCTCTTTTTTGAATTGTTGAAATGTGTTTCAACCCATAAAAACACTTACTAATGTGGCCCATGTCATGGTAATCTTATAATAAAAGTAACTGTATCCAGTTGCTATGGCTTATCATAAAGAACTGATGCCTAGCAATGCTTAGATACATGATCATGCGTCAGACATGAAATACCATAGCGGAAGGTAATAGCAGGGGCAAGAACAGGTTTTGTACATATTTTCTTAAGGTTTCATGCACACAGCAATGCATTGCGCAAAGGGGTCCCTTTGATTCTGTATGTCGCCCTATGATGCTTCTAGAGTAGAATACTTCCATAATGTGGCATGAGATGGAAGTCTTTTCTCATGGATTCACATGGTAAAAACCGTTGTTTCCATAGGTGGTACATTGTGGCAATATAGAGTGCCATGAATGCTGTATTCAGGCTCAGTAAAACACAGTGCCATAATATGGCTTTGTGCATGAACCCTTTCAGAGGTGAGAGCGGTAGCAAATAATAACATAGGCCACCGCATAGTGACCATGGCCATGCCATTAGCTGCCAAGGCCCATACATACAGTATGCTTAATATGCAAATTAATATAGTTAATTGTATAGTACGGTTGGGTTGTATATTTTGTAACTATTCCATTTGCATTAAGAAGTTTAAGAAGTCAATTTATATTTTATTTAGTTTTCCATAATAATAAAAGTAATAGAAAATGCTCATTGATTTTAATATAATGTATTATCAAATAAAGTAAAGCAGTCCTGGACATGGTTCACCTTAACTTTTTATTCCCATTTACCGCACCTATTCTGCAATCGGGGTTGGACTGGCCCGTCACAGTACCAGAAGATCTTCTTGTAAACCCAGGCTTTGACACAATAATGGACCCCAAAGGTCCAGCAGATGACAAAACCATTTGTAGCTGGCCAATCATTTACCACTAGGGTCTATTAAATGGAAAATAACCATTGTGCTTCCCATAATGACTATGAGAAGGTGACCCATGACATAGAAGCAATGAAGTTTCCTCCACAATGTCATAGTATTATCATATGATCGAACTATCTCAACAACCCTTCCATGGCTTGGGCTAAGCACATCCCCTTCTATCTGTGCTCCTTAAACAGGTGCACATCCGCCATCCAGAGGTAGGTGGTACCTGTTCCCTTCTTGACGTTTATTAGCAGGCTCTGCTATTGTACCCAAGCACCTGCATGCAATAAAAACCATTACGTATGGGAGGCCATGAGGAAATTAAGTGACCTTTCCCAAGGGCTACATATTTCCTTAAGATGTTTATTACAGATGAAGAGGTCCCGAGGTAGAACATTAACAACTTGTAGAGTGATAAAAGGATTTTTTATCATTTCTCTCTGACAGAGAAAGGAAGAAACCTTGCAGTTGATCCATTAAAAAAAATATTTCCTAGTTGATCTTTCCAGCAACTAGGACAAACCAATGCGGCAGACATTGAGTGAAAATAAATATAGATTAAAGTCTTGCGGCCCGTGACATGCTGTCAGGTGTTGCGCTAATTAATAATTGCAGAGATTTAATAGGGACAAACTTCAGTGGTTTCAAAAAGTGAGTCATTTGGAAGCCAGATTTAGGTAAAAAAAAATACAAAAAAAAAATCTGGAAGAGATCTGTTTCCCAACAGCTTGTGGAAAGATGCCGTAAATGTCTGGAAATGTATTCCTTCTGAATTATTTGCAAACACGGTAAAACTTTTTAAACAGTTTGCAGTTGGAATAGTTTGCTCAAAAGCTTTTATAGCATAAAGTCATCAATAAAACCTTATCCCAGAAATGTGCAGAGATTTTACCCAAAGACACAGCTTCTATTCTTGTTTCTAGGAATAATTGTATCTACAAAAATAATTGTCAATTTTATTATCAAATGCCGTATTAAAATTGCAACGTTCGGACAATTTATGTCTTACATTTTTTATTTGGCATAAAATGTACCTTTTTTTTCTTTGTTTTGAATATAAAAAAACTATAGGGGGTTTGGGAGCAATTTATAAAATTACTATGACTATGCCATACCAGATTACATTTTTATTATTTTATACTGGTTCTGTATAAATCTAACATTTCATTGTTTTATATATTTTATTTTTATTTTTCCTGAGGTTAATCTATCTGTCAGTGTTATTGCTACTATTATTTGTATCCAATAAAATGTCTGCTTTTCTAATTTAACCCTGGCTTTAAATGTCTCAAGTATTTAGACAAATATCTATGACATAAATGTATTTTATAAATTTTATTATTTATATATATATATATATATATATATATATATATATATATATATATATATAAATAAAAAAAAAATTTTTAATTCCTTTGCTTTTAAAAAATAAATAAAGATGTACCCTATCGCCATTTGGACCTTTTTTTTTTATACTTATTTTAATGCCAGCAGACAGTGCAGTAGACCTCCAAATCCCATTTGAAAATTTGGCAAATTAATTGTTGAACTGAACGTATAATTGTGAGTATTAATATCTATTCTGACTTCATTTATGTTAATCAGATTTTATGTAAATCATATTTGATATCAAAATAAATATTTGCATGATTATGTGCATTAAATACAGTAAAACAGAAGACAAAAAAAACATAGAGATAGACATATAGTATGCACAAGAAGAATATGTACCATAAAGACAGCCCAAGTTGCTTCTACGGGGCTCCTAGATAAGGTGGGGGGGTGGGGGGGGTTCAGTTTAGATCTATCCTTCAATATGGGGAAGGAACTAGTGGTGGTTTTTGCTCCCCACAGGTTCTGCAAGATCGAACAAAGGCTGGGCCACTCAAAAACATTGGCAGGCTTGTCCTAAAGCCACTCCTGCGTCTGTCTTGGCTGTGCGCTTAGGGTGTTTTCACACGCAAACGCAAAATACGTCTGAAAGTACGGAGCTGTTTTCCAGCGAAAACAGCTCCTGAATTTCAGACGTTTTTGCAAGTACTCGCGTTTTTCGCGACGTCCATTACGGACGTAATTGGAGCAGTTTTTCAATGGAGTCAATGAAAAACGGCTCCAAAAACGTTCCAAAAATTTTGTCCTGCACTTCTTTGACGCGGGCGTTCTTTTGACAGTGACGTGTAAAATTACACCTCGTCTGAACAGAACATCGTAAGACCCATTGCAAGCAATGGGCAGATGTTTGCAGATGTAATGGAGCCGTCTTTTGAGGCGTAATTCGAGGCGTAAAACGCCTGAATTACGTCTGAAAATAGGTCGTGTGCACATACCCTTAGGGTTATTGTCCAGTTGAAAGGTGAACCTTCAACCTAGTCTGAGGTCCAGAGTGCTCTGTAGCAGGTTTTCATCAAAAATCTCCCTGTACTTGACTTTATTCATCTTTTCATCAATCCTGACTATTCTGATCAGTTCCTGCCGCTAAAACAATTTCCCCAGCATAATGGTTCCGCCATCATTCTTCACTGTAGGCATGGTATTGGCCAGGTGATACGCAGAGCCGTGTTTATTCCAGATATGATGCTTAACTTTTAGGCAGAATTCAATCTTGGTTTCATAAGACCAGGGAATCTTTTTTTTTTTTTGTGGCCTAAGAGTCCTTTAAGTGCCTTTTGGCAGACTCCAATCTGGCTGTCGTGTGTTTTTTTTATGAGGAGTGCCTTTTGTCTGGCCGCTCTACCATAAAAGTCTGATTTGTGGAATACTGCAGAGATAGTTGTCCTTCCGGAAGGTTCTCCCACCTCCACAGCATAACCTTCAGCTCTGTCAGAGTGACCATCAGGTTCTTGGTTACTTTCCTGAGCAAGGCCCATATGTCATGGTTGCTCAGTTTGGCTGAGAAGCCAGATCTAGGAATAGCCCTAGTGGTTCCAAACTTCATCCATTTGATGAACCAATGATGCAGACTACTGTGTTCTTTAGGACCTTCAATGCAGCACCAATGTTTGGTACCTTTTCCTAGATCTGTACTTTAACACGGTCCTATCGCAGAGATTTACAGACAATTCCTTGTCAGAGGGCTTCAATGTATTCTCTGGGGGAGTGGGTTAAGGCATATCTGTCCCGTGAATCGCGGAGGCTGCTCTCCTATGGTGGATACACACCTTCTCCTTGGGCCCTGCTTATGGCTGCGTGGAACGTGAAGTTTTGATCCATGATGTTTCCATTGTGATACTTGTATAATTTTGCACAATAGCAACGTTAATCGGATGACTCGCTGAAATATATCAAAAAATATTTTATTGTTTATTAATATCTTCTCTGTGAATGCAATATCTTACATGTGCTACTGACACATCAAGTCAGGAATGTTATTTTTCAACTTGTTTATTTGGATTAAATATTTTTGATGTATTCTGGCACTTTTTTTTAATATACTTTTTAACATATTTATTTGGTTAGAGCATATCTTGTGACAACGAAGATCGGCTATATCATGAATTGTACTATTTAAAGCGACCCCTCCAGTCAAAAAAATAATAATTAAAAACTGCAAAATTATGGTTAACTTACCTAGTGTACTTCTCTTCCTTGTTTCTGGCTCTGTTACCTCATTTTGGTCCCTGCTGTCCTTGATCCAAGATGGCCGCCGCTGTCTCACACTTGCATGTGGAGAGCGTTGTGTGCACGTCTGTGACCGGCCCCCTCCGTCACTGCCTTTGGATGGACCAGCGCTTTGCCCATCTCTTCTTACACCACCCCTGCTGGAATCTTCGCAGGAGTGCGGCTACAGAAACATCCTCACTGGCCAAACCGAGACGTCAGGAATTTGTTCCTGGATATAAGTATGTAGTTTTATGCTTGTTACTGTCCTGTTTTATTGTCTGTGTTTCTTTTTTTTTTACAAGTTTCCGTGTCGTGGATTTAAAAAAAATAAAATGGTAACAGAGGGCTATTTTGGGGGAGTTTTTATTTTAATAAAGCAAATGTTTTTCCACTGTATAACAGCGTTAATAATGGAGGTGTCTGACTGACACTTCACTGTTACTATCGCTAGGGCTTGGTGTGAGCCAAATTTGTGCTACGTCCACCTTTTGGCAGACACTTAGGGTATGTTCACACGCAAATGCAAAATACGTCTGAAATTACGGGGCGAAAACAGCTCCTGAATTTCAGACGTAATTGCAAGTACTCGCGTTTTTCGCGGCGTCCATTACGGACGTAATTGGAGCTGTTTTTCATTGGAGTCAATGAAAAACGGCTCCAAAAACGTCTCAAGAAGTGTCCTGCACTTCTTTGACCCGGGCGTAATTTTACGCGCCGTCTTTTGACAGCGACGCGTAAAATTACACCTCGTCTGAACAGAACATCGTAACACCCATTGCAAGCAATGGGCATATATTCAAAAAGAAAAAAACAAAAAATATTTTCCAAAACATACCAGGCACTCTTTGGGATAAGAATAATTTTATATAAATTTTTATTAAATTCCATATAAAAATATATTTTAAAGATTTTTCATATATAAATATATCTCTTTCCTCTTTTATCCATAATACAAAGATTTTTTATAGGAAAAGAAAAGGGTTTGAGAAAACACATTTGTTTCAAACTAGATGTACATAATTTAAAAAAAAAAAAAAGTCTCCTGGCCAGGATACCAACACAGACTTTTATAACATTACTGCCATTAATTTATCCCCCTCTAAACACAATGACATGTCATGATGAGATATCTAGGTAATAGGTGTTCTATACATAAGCCAAAATCAGACCCATATAAGAGATTAGCTATAAGAACCGGTTCTGAAGATTTTTTTTATCCAGACACCATTGGTCTCCGTTCACACTTGCGCTTTTTTCTTTTTACTCCTTCTTTTCTAATTTTGGTCCGAAACCAACAGAAACAGTTCCTCTTGTGTGATAGCAATGCAATTGTATATAAGGAGTTAAATATTCATCTTTAAATCTTCCTATACTCGGGGGCAGCCGAGATTTCACCCAAAGGTGAGCAAATTTAAGCAATGGAGCACGCTCCTACATTTAAGAGTCGGAATCCTGCTATGCTGGTATCCACGTTAAATTTTTATTCAGACACCATTGGTCTCAGTTCACACTTGCAGTTTTTGCTTTTTCCTCCTTCTTTTAGAATTTTGGTCCGAAACCAACAGGAGCAGTTCCTCTTATATAATAGCCATGCAAATATAGATAAAGAGTTGAATACTCATCTTTATGTTGATCTCGCAACTCAAGGTGGACTGAAAGTTCACTCTTTTTCACTATGTTCCTCCTCCTGGAGCAATTGTAGAGTTAAGGCAGATTTTAAAAAAATATATCAATCGCGTTTTTCACCCCTTCAATCTCATCATTGGCAGATCACAATTCCCACATGGAAGGTTCTCCTTATATCCACTCCATCCACGGTCAATCCTTATGTTGAATAGCTTGGATCTTCCTATGCTCGGGGGCAGCCGAGGTTTCACCCAAGGTGAGCAAATTGTAGCAATGGAACACACTCCTCATTGGAGAGTCGGTATCGTAATATGCTGGTATCCACGTTGGTTTTTTCTGGCAACACTGGAGACTGCAAGACGAGGCAAGGTTGACGTCACTACCTGCCAGGTGTAGACTAATTGATCAGCTGACATGTTTCATCCCGAACCGGGATTTCCTCAGAGCCATTTTGTGAGTTCAGTAAAGTCTGGCATCTTTATAGTGCCAAATTTAAAGGGAACTGGACCCATATGTAAAAATATTACATTAAGTACTCATAGAATCCAATGATTCAAATCCAAAACGTCCAATTATACACATGTTTTGTCCATATTTATAGATTCCCCTCAGTATTTCATCATACATTTCTATCCGGGAATATACATATATATAAAATACCAAAACATATACACACAGTACATTGCAAGTAAATTCCCATTTTTTGGATTAAGAAAAATTCATTTATCCCTAACAAACCCATTAGTGATCAGCAGTGTCTATAATAAATAAAATATAACAGAAAATTATATAAATAATAAATAAGAAAATAAAATAAAAAAAATAAAAATAAATAAAAAATCCAAAAAATTAAATAAATGATGAGAGATCCATGTTGCATTTCAGATGGTATAACACTAATTTGACGCTGCACCTGTCAACGGACTGTCCATAAAGCATTAAGCCCATAAAGTACCTATTTATTACAGTAATATGATAGTGTCCCGCTAATTTTTATCTGCCGAAAATCAGGCAAGGCATCCTCTGTACCCGGGTGACAGGGAGTGGGTCCAACCCCGAGAATATTTCCGGAGGGACCGAGTCCCCATCACCCAGGGACAGAGAACATCCATAGGACCTATCCATTTATCCAGAGAAAAAAAGTATTTATAAAAGGAAAATTAGTTCGCTGGTTGGTGCGTGGAAAAATCACGGGACGCTGTTACACAGCCGGCCCTTAAGGATCCACGCAACCCCCACCCAAATGCCAAACCGACAAGATCACTTCCAAAACATAAAGGGATATAAAACAGGCTTTCCCAAATTAGGGCAAAAACGCTTCCGGAATCCAAGGATTTTAATGTCTGTCTCCAAAGGGCAGGGAGCGGGTCCACAACAGATAAAAATCTGTAGGGACCCAGTCCCCACCACTCGGAGGCAGAAAATCATAACAGTTAGTTCTTTATTCATCCCATAAGTCTATTCCCTCCTATTTTCAAGGAGTGAAAAGATATATTTACTTAGATTGGGTCGAATCAAACCATTTGAGAATAGGTCACAAGGTAATCAATCCATTGGAGGTACTCGCGTTTTTCGCGGCGTCCATTACGGACGTAATTGGAGCTGTTTTTCATTGGAGTCAATGAAAAACGGCTCCAAAAACGTCTCAAGAAGTGTCCTGCACTTCTTTGACCCGGGCGTAATTTTACGCGCCGTCTATTGACAGCGACGCGTAAAATTATACCTCGTCTGAACAGAACATCGTAACACCAATTGCAAGCAATGGGCATATGTTTGCAGACGTATTGGAGCCGTCTTTTCAGGCGTAATTTGAGGCGTAATACGCCTGAATTACGTCTGAAAATAGGTTGTGTGAACATACCCTTACCCCTCCATACTATTACCCAGGTACCCCGCGAACCATCAAGAGCAGCCAGTCAGATGTGATGAGCTGCCCCCGAGCCGGCAGCAGGCTGATATATTTAGGACATGTAGGGACCAATAGCCAAGGACCTTCCCATCCTGATAATATCAAACTGCGGCTGTTGATTTTCCTTTGTTGATTATGGAAATAGTTTTTTTTTTTTTATCATGGCATATAGCAAATACATAATAATAAAATAGTCATACAGATAATGCATGTAATTTTGTAGCGTGCACATATACAGGTTTCAATTTGTAAATAGCATAGCGGTAATAAGTGTACATCCGTGATTGTACACAATTAGACATAAATAACACCTGTGAGTAAATAAGGAGTTACATATGGAGACACTCACCATGATGATACCGGCCATAGAGATTCAATACATCCGCGCTATTCACGGCGTCCCTTGTGCGCTACTGCGCATGCCCAGGGGACTAAATATGTCAGAAGTGTATCACCCTATTGCGCATGTCCGCTCATGCGCTAATGCAAAAAGTGTGTCTGAATCGCCATACTGGATGTGGGCAAATGGGAACCAATCGTCAAATATCGCTAAATGCCGAATGGCATTGGAAATGTAAGGAGAACACAGGGAAATACAGATTTTTGGAAATGTGTGTCTATATGTACAGTGAAGGAAATAAGTATTTGATCCCTTGCTGATTTTGTAAGTTTGCCCACTGTCAAAGACATGAACAGTCTAGAATTTTTAGGCTAGGTTAATTTTACCAGTGAGAGATAGATTATATTTAAAAAAAAACAGAAAATCACATAGTCAAAATTATATATATTTATTTGCATTGTGCACAGAGAAATAAGTATTTGATCCCCTACCAACCATTAAGAGTTCAGCCTCCTCCAGACCAGTTACACGCTCCAAATCAACTTGGTGCCTGCATTAAAGACAGCTGTCTTAAATGGTCACCTGTATAAAAGACTCCTGTCCACAGACTCAATGAATCAGTCTGACTCTAACCTCTACAACATGGGCAAGACCAAAGAGCTTTCTAAGGATGTCAGGGACAAGATCATAGACCTGCACAAGGCTGGAATGGGCTACAAAACCATAAGTAAGACGCTGGGTGAGAAGGAGACAACTGTTGGTGCAATAGTAAGAAAATGGAAGACATACAAAATGACTGTCAATCGACATCGATCTGGGGCTCCATGCAAAATCTCACCTCGTGGGGTATCCTTGATCCTGAGGAAGGTGGGGCTCAGCCGAAAACTACACGGGGGGGGAACTTGTTAATGATCTCAAGGCAGCTGGGACCACAGTCACCAAGAAAACCATTGGTAACACATTACGCCGTAATGGATTAAAATCCTGCAGTGCCCGCAAGGTCCCCCTGCTCAAGAAGGCACATGTACAGGCCCGTCTGAAGTTTGCAAATGAACATCTGGTTGATTCTGAGAGTGATTGGGAGAAGGTGCTGTGGTCAGATGAGACTAAAATTGAGCTCTTTGGCATTAACTCAACTCGCTGTGTTTGGAGGAAGAGAAATGCTGCCTATGACCCAAAGAACACCGTCCCCACTGTCAAGCATGGAGGTGGAAACATGATGTTTTGGGGGTGTTTCTCTGCTAAGGGCACAGGACTACTTCACCGCATCAATGGGATAATGGATGGAGCCATGTACCGTCAAATCCTGAGTGACAACCTCCTTCCCTCCACAAGGACATTAAAAATGGCTCGTGGCTGGGTCTTCCAGCACGACAATGACCCGAAACATACAGCCAAGGCAACAAAGGAGTGGCTCAAAAAGAAGCACATTAAGGTCATGGAGCGGCCTAGCCAGTCTCCAGACCTTAATCCCATCGAAAACTTATGGAGGGAGCTGAAGATCCGAGTTGCCAAGTGACAGCCTCGAAATCTTAATGATTTACAGATGATCTGCAAAGAGGAGTGGGCCAAAATTCCATCCAACATGTGTGCAAACCTCATCATCAACTACAAAAACCGTCTGATTACTGTGCTTGCCAACAAGGGTTTTGCCACCAAGTCTTAAGTCTTGTTTGCCAAAGGGATCAAATACTTATTTCTCTGTGCACAATGCAAATAAATATATATAATTTTGCCAATGATTTTCTTTTTTTTTTTTTTATATAATCTATCTCTCACTGGTAAAATTAACCTAGCTTAAAAATTCTAGACTGTTCATGTCTTTGACAGTGGGCAAACTTACAAAATCAGCAAGGGATCAAATACTTATTTCCTTCACTGCATATGTATATATATATATATATATATATATATGTGTGTGTGTGTATATCTAAAATATATTTTTGCAATGGTTGTAATTTGTTCGTGTCTAATAATCATCCTCACCAGGTCATTGTCCCAGTTAGTATCACTCTGCAATAGTCCCTTGCACCCAAGTTTTAAGTTACTTCGCCATTGCTAGGGAAGCAGCTGGGTCATTAGTGTAGGTACCAGATTGCGATTGCCATTATTTGTGGTGACTTTTCCGCTTTTAGCAGTATTAGTGAAGGGACAAAGTAGGGTGAGTTCGATTTGTTTTATAGGCCCCTAGAGTGGATTAATTTCTCTCTTTGCCTGTGGTTGTTTGTTCTTTAGTGTTCTGTGGATATTTTAATTGCAGAAATAAAGGTTAAAGGGGTAGTCTAGGCAGGTACGAGGTGGTTTTTCATACTGATGACCTACTCACAGGATAGGTCATCAGTATATGATCGATGGGGTCCAGACCCCACATCGATCAGCAGTTCCTGCTACCCCCTGGCACCGGATGTTCTGCAGTATTCGGAGCCAGAAACAGATGTCTTTGGTCACAGATTAGCGGCCGTACTGCAACTCTGCTCCTATTCACTTGAATAGGAGCAGATCTGCAGTACTGCAGCATGGCCGCTGTACTGTGACCAAAGACATCTACTTCTGGCATGCAAATCCGGTGCCCGGAGGCAGCCGGAAAAGCCTTTTGGTGCGAGGTCCAGGTGTCGGACCCCCAACAATCATATACTGATGACTTATCTTGTGGATAGGTTATATGTATGAAAACCTGCCCTGTGCCAGGACAACCCCTTTAAGTATTATTTTGTGGGCTTTTTTCTGTGATTTTCATTTTTTGACAAATCACCGATTTCCTTTACAGTTTGCAACTCTACCATTTCCAGGGTGTTTAGACACAGGACCAGTCCTCTACCTGAATCTTTGCCTCCGTGAAGGATAGCCCAGCTACAACTCTGACCTATCTTGTTCTTAGACCTGTGAGGGGTGATCATGCAAAATTTCCCGAAGATTTTCAAACATGGTAAAATCTCTTTGTGGGACATTGAATGCTTTTGATGGTCAGACGTTTTTAAAAGTCAATGTCAGTGTAGTGTGGTCCTCTTCTGGATAATTGTATTGGGCCACAGGATCTAGCTGAACATCTGTATGCAAAAAGGGACAGTGGCCTACCCCAAAATTGTCATCACATGGATAGACCAGCATTGAACCAGCCTTCTACCCATCTGATATGGAGGAGTTTGCATGCTTTATCAGCTGCTTTCTGAACATTATGGCCTACAGATGTTCTATCAGATGTGAACTGCTGATTACAGCATTTCACAAGGCTCCTAAATCTAGCAGATGTTTTTCCATCGGCTGAGTCCTCCAACCTGTAACTGCTCTCACAAAGTGACCGATCAGTCACCATTACTGTGTCCTTCCAATGCACATTGTTTTGTATCTTAAATTCTCTCATACATTCCTTATTGATCCCAATTGTTAAAACCACAAAATCCAAGGGCGTGGGGCAGACAGATTTTACGTCTGGTTTTGCTTTGAAGCAGATAGAAAAAAATAAAGACATATCCGCAGGGTGAATTCATGGACTTGAATGCAGAAAATGCGTAGAATGTGTCCACTTGTGCCTGGTAACTTCCTAATGCTTCATCCGTTTTCCTAAATAAAACAACCCCATATGGGACATGTTTTCCTGTCTGGGAACGCAAAGTATAATCTCTTGCCCCTGAACTTAAAAATCCATCTAGATGAAAAGCAAATAGCATTTACACAAGCAAGGTCAGAGGAAGAACAAACGGAATGAGCAGGATAAGAAGAGTTAATTGTTCGTAGAGAGCGCACGCGGCCCTGATCGGTACATGTAGAACCTACTTTTTATATAATAGATACATGCGCTGTGTTTATAATGCACACATCCTCTGTGTACACTACAGATACTCACTCGGGCTTGTTTATAATGAGACTATATCAACTCTGCTCAATGTGTATTGTAGATAATCCTTCTGCATTGTATACCATACACAGGCCAGTTTGCATATGTGTATGTTACCAAAGTAGATTCATAGGCAAGCGAGTGATTATGAGTGAATAGGGGAGTGTACCTATCGCCTATAGCCAGATATGTTGTCGTCGTCGTCATCGTCGTCCCGCTTCCGGCATACACATTGTTTTTGAGGGAATTTGTCACTTTGACCTGCTTGTGTTTGCAGGGCAATACAATGTATAGGATTTTTCCGTAGATAGAGCAATTACACCACCATTGCATATTTGATGTATATACGACTCTTTGCATACAGCAAGGGGACATGTACGTTTATCCATCTATGATGAAGCTATAAACACTACTTGATATAGAAGAGACAGAAAACATACATTTAAACATATAATTAAACTCCTCATATACACATTGCTTAATTTCAGTGCCATATATTGCAGGACAGTTCAGATTATTTACGTCAAACATAGCTCTCAACTTTTAACGATCGCAAAGAGGGACAAATCCCAATACTTGTCCATACACACCCAGTTCCCTTTCTGCCGCTACACAGTAATAGTGCGCTCCTTTTGATTTACAAACAGTAATAGTGTTCCTTTGTGAAACAACCACTTTCATAGTGCCCTCTTTGTATGGCACACAGTAAGGCCTCATGCACACAGCCGTGCCCATAAACATGGTCTGCCATTGCGGGCACGGCCGCCCGCATTTTCAGTCCGTGCTCCCATACAAACTATGGGCGCACGGCCCGTAAAACGAAAAAGATAGGACTTGTTCTATCTTTTGCGGTACATTTCTACGGCACGGACACCTAGCTGTAGCGATACGGAAAGGCGTCCGCGGCCAATAGAACTGAATGTGTCTGTAGTTGCCGACCGTATTACGGTCCACAATTACAGAGATTTTTTACGGTCGTGTGCATGGCGCCTAATAGTCCTGCACAGTGATGACACCTCCTTAGTGCCCCCTCACAGTAGTGATGCCCTTTAAGTGCCCCCAAACAGTATCATGCCCCCATAGCGGCTCCACACTGTATCATGCTCCAGTAGTGCTCCCCACACAGTATCATGTCCCTGTAGTGCCCCCAACACAGTATCATATCCTTGTAGTGCTCCCAAACAGTATCATGCCCCCATAGCGGCTCCACACTGTATCATGCTCCAGTAGTGCTCCCCACACAGTATCATGCCCCTATAGTGTCCCCACACAGTATTATTCCCCATAGTGCTCCTACACTGTATTTTACCCCCAGAATGCCCACACACACAGTATCATGCTCCCAGAGTACCCCCACACAATATCATATACCCCAGTAGTGCTGAAACACAGTATCATGCCCCTGGAGTGCCCACCACACAGGTTCATGGCCCTATAGAGCCTTCACACAGTATCATGTCGCATAGTGCCCCCATACAGTATCATGCCACTATCGTGCCCCTATACAGTGTCATGCCCCCAGAGAACACCAGGATTGTATCATACCCCAGTAGTGCCCATGCACAGTATTGTGCCCACAGAGCTCCCCACACAGTGACTTACTTTCATTGTACCACCACACAATATTATGCCCCCATAGTGCCCCTCACACAGCATGAAGCCCTAATAGTGTCCCCACACAGTATGATGCCCCAATAGTGTTCCTTCACAGTATTATTCCACCATAGTGACCCCACACAGTATCATGCCCCCATAGTACCCCCACACAGTATCGTACCCCATAGTATCCCCACAGAGAATCATGACCCGATAGTGCCCCAACACCGTATCATGCCCATGTAGGGCCCCCACACAGTATGCTGCCTTTATAGTGCCCTTGAAGAGTATTTTACCTTCATAACACCCGCACCGTATAATGCCCCCTTATTGTCCCCCACACTGTATAATGCCCCATAGTGCTTTCCCACACACTATAATGCCCCTATAGTGCCCTCCCACACACAGTCTAATGCCCCTATAGTGTTTTCCCACACAGTATAATACCCCCAAAATGCCTCCCCATACACAGTTTAAAGCCCCCATAATGCCTCCTAAAAATAATAAAATACTCACCTAGCCCTAATCCCACAACGAATGGAGAGATCTCTCTGCAGGTCTGCTCCAGTCTGTGTTGTGTGTGGTTCAGTGCAGGGAGGCTCATAGACATCACTGCATCGCGCCTGCCTGTGGTTTGCTCATGGAAGGTGTCACAGAATTACTGCTCTCTGCTCCACCGTTAAGTTCAACTGTATCTACATCCCGAGGATGCAGATTCAGTTGAAATCAGGACATGCCGCAGACCTCCTGGGACAGTGGGACATAGCCCTGAAACTGTCCTGCTGGATCTGGGATGGTTGGAAGGCTTGCATCAATCAATCCATGCTGGTAATGAAAAAGGAGCATCCTGCCTTCATAGTGCCCCCAAGCAGTATTCTCCCTTCACAGTGCCCTACAAAGTATAATGCCCCTATAGTGCCTCCTCACACGGTATAATGTCCTTATACTGCCACACACAGTATAATGCCCCGATAGTGCCCCCCACATGGTATAATGCCCTATAGAGCCTCCCCACACAGTATAATGTACTTATAGTATCTCCCACACAGTATAATGCCCCTATAGTGCCTCCCCACACAGTACAATGCCCCCACACACAGTATAATGCCCCATAGTGACTCACACACAGTTTAATGTATTTATAGTGCATCACACACAGTATACTGGCCCCACAGTGCATCACACACAGTATAATACCCCCATAGTGCCTCCCTACACAGTATAATTCCCCATAATGCCTCCCCACGCAGTATAATGCCCCATAATACCCCCCACACACAGTGTAATGCCCCCATAATGTCTCATCACACATTATAATTCCCCATAACGCCTCCTAAAAAATAATAAAATAAATACTCACCTGGCTCCGTTCCCATGACAAATGGAGGAGTTCCCTCTGTAGGTCTCTGGTCTGTGCTGTGTGTGGCTCAGCGTAGGCAGGTGTTTTGATGTCACTGCATCGCATCTGCCTGCCCCAAGCCACTCACGGCAGGCGTCACAGGTGAATGCTCCACCATTTTATTCAACTGTATCTGTATCCTGAGGGCACAGATACAGTTAAAACCAGGACATGCCGTCGGCCTCCCGGGACATCGGGCCCAGATTCCAAGACTGTCCCGTCTGACAGTTGGGAGGCATACATTAATGTTGTATCTGCTAATCTATGTTCCTAATGAAAAATAAGGGTCATTAGGACACTTGTCTAAATTGTATGGAGGGACGTAGCTATAGGGGGGCAAAGGTAGCAGTGCCACCTGGTGCCTGAGGGGGCCCAAGTTCCTCTATGCCACATAAGGAGACACCGTATTGTAATTGGCACATGGTGGGTGGGGGGCCCGGTTACAGATTTTGTGTTGGGGCCCATGTGTCATGTTACATAATAAACAGTATCACTCATATTATACTTTTTTTAAGGCAGTACTATTTTCACTCATTGCAGAGTCATTACTGATGTTATCAGGACTGATGTTTTCTGTTTTGATACCATCTCTGGCATGACCAATTATGATGTTGACTATATTAATATAATTAGTAATTACCCATGACAATGTTCTAATGGTATGCCTTGTAATACTGTTATTAGTAGTGCCCAGTTTGGTGCCATTTGAGGTGACATCCATTAAAGTGTTATGTCCTAAAATGTTATCACAGCTATCATGGTGATGGGACCTAAAATCAGAGGTGTAACTTGAAGTTTCTGGTCCCCAATGCAAAATCTGTAAAAAAATTGCTTACAAAGATGTACATAGCCCTTAATGTCTGCTCTATACATAACACAGTGGAGCAGATTTACCATTCAAAATGCGCCAGAATTCTCGCATACATGCCGTGCTCCACCTTTTTAACTGTTTTAGACACCCTCGTGGTTTATCAGAAAATAGGGCATGGTCTGGTGGAAAGGGACATGGCTTAAACCAGGACACTGTGAGCAAAAATGTGCCAAAATTTTGGCCGACACAACTGGTGTAAACAAAGTCAATTAATAGGGGGTATAAGGAAGAGAAAAGTATCTAGCATGTCTAGCAAAATGTGCCAAATTTATCATACAGCATGCACCACTTTGATCAATTTCACACATTTTCTAACTGCCTGGTCTAAGAATATGCTAACGGTCATCTTACTCGGCCCAACGTGGGCCCATAGAAACGAACGCCGATCAACAAGACAGCTCGTTAATCGGTGCTTGTTTGCTCCTTTCTAAAGGAGCTATATATGGGGACGAGCATTCGTTACTACCATCGCTTGTCGTCATACATTTTTATCATGTCGGCAGCACATTTTCCTGTTTACACAGGGAGATGTGCTGCCGACAGCAATAATATTTTCTGCTGCATAAACTATACAATCAGTTGATGAATAAGCGTTTGCTCGTTTATTGGCTGATCGTTGCCCTGTTTACATAGGGCAATGATCGTGAACAAGCGTTCTGTGAATAGTATTAGTAAATCTGCCCCATAGTATCTGTTCTCCATGGTGTATCCCTTTAAATGAATTTATCACAAGTACTCTTATCTTACCATAATGACACAAACTGTGAAATTTTCCTGAATATTTTCATGTATTCTGATTGTGATGTTGCATTATTGGGGGACGGTTCTTTAACCCCTTCCCGCTTTGGCCACTTTTGACCTTCCTGACAGAGCCTCATTTTTCAAATCTGACATGTTTCCCTTTATGTGGTAATAACTTCGGAATGCTTTTACTTATCCAAGCGATTCTGAGATTTTCTTGTGACACATTGGACTTTATGTTAAAGGGAAAATTTGCTTTATATATTCAGTATTTATTTGTGGGAAAAAAACAAAATTTAGAGAAAAATTGCAAAAAATTAGCATTTTTCTAAATTTAAATGTATCCACTTGTAAGACAGGCAGTTATACCACACAAAATTGTTGCACATTAACATCCCCCATATGTCTACTTTAGATTGGCATCGTTTTTTGAACATCCTTTTATTTTTCCTAGGACGTTACAAAGCTTAGAACTTTAGCAGCAATTTCTCACATTTTTAAGAAAATGTCAAAAGGCTGTTTTTACAGGGGCCAGTTCAGTTGTGAAGTGGCTTTTAGGGACTTATATATTAGAAACCCCCAGTAAGTCACCCCATTTAAAAAACTTCACCCCTCATCGTATTCAAAACAATATTTAGAACGTTTCTTAACCCTTTAGGCATTTCACAGGAATTAAAGCAAAGTAAAGGTAAAATATACAAATTTCTTTTTTTTTTCCAGAAATTAATTTTAAATCTATTTTTCTTTTTGTTAAACAGAAAGCTTTACCAGAGAAACGCCAGTCAATATTTATTGCCCAGGTTCTGCAGTTTTTAGAAATATCCCACATGTGGTCCTAGTGTGATAATCGACTGAAGCACCGGCCTCAGAAGCAAAGGAGCACCTAGTGGATTTTGGGCCTCCTTTTTATTAGAATATATTTTAGCCACCATGTCAGGTTTGAAGGGGCCTTGTGGTGCCAAAACAGTGGAAATCCACCAAAAGTGACCCCATTTGGGAAACTACACCCCTCAAGGAAATTATCTAGGGGTAAAGTGAGCATTTTGACCCCACAGGTTTATTGCAGAAATGATTTGAATTAGGCTGTGAAAATCTACATTTTTTTCAAAGAAAATCTAGGTTTAGCTACTTTTTTCTCAACTAAAGGAGAAAAGCACCACAACATTTATAAAGCCATTTCCCCAGTTTAAAACAATACCCCACATGTCGTTATAAATGGCTATTTGGACACACGGCAGGGCTTAGAAGGGAAAGAGCGCCATTTGGATTTTGGAGCTCAAATTTAGCAGGAATGGTTTGCGGAGGCCATGTCACATTTGCAAAGCCCCTGAAGGACCAAAGCAAATGCCAAAAAAAGTGACTCCATTTCGGAAACTGCACCCCTTGAGGAATTCATCTTGGGGTGTAGTGAGCATTTTGACCCCACAGGTGTTTCATAAACTTTATTAGGATTGGGCAGTGAAAATAAAAACAATCCTTTTTCTTCAATAAGAGGTAGCTTTAGCTCAACATTTTTCATTTTCTCAACAAGTAAAGGAAAAAAAGAACCCCAACATTTGTAAAGCAATTTCTCCTGAGTACAGCAATACCCCATATGTGGTCATAAACTACTGTTTTGGCACACAGGAGGGCTCAGAAGTGAAGGAGAGCCATTTGGCATTTGGAGTACAGATTTTGCTGGATTGGTTCCTTGGCACCATGTCGCCTTAGCAAAGTCCCTAAGGTACCAGTACAGTGGAAACTCCCCAAAAGTGACTCCATTCACAAAATTTACACCACGTCAAGAATTAATATACGGGTGTAGTGAGCATTTCGACCCCCACAGGTGTTTCATAGGCTTTATTAGAATTGGACAGTGGAATTAAAAAAAATCCCTTTTCTTCAATTAGACGTATCTTTAGCTGTAAAAAAAATTGTCCTTTTCTCAACAAATAAAGAAAAAAAAGCACCCCAACAATTGTAAAGCAATTTCTCCAGCGTACGGTAATACCCCCCATATGTGGTCTTAAACTGCTTTTTGGACACACGGCAGGGCTCAGAAGGGAAGGAGCGCCATTTGGCTTTTGCAGTGCAGATTTTGCTGGATTAGTTTCTGGGCGCTATGTCGCATTTGCAAAGCCCCTGTGGGACCAAAACAGTGGAACCCCCAGAAGTGACCCCATTTTGGAAACCACCCCTCAAGGTATTCACCTATGGGTGTGTAGTGAGCATGTCAACCCCGCAGGTGTTTTGCAGAAATTAGTGTGCACTCGATGTTGCAGAGTGAAAATGGGATTTTTTTGCATAGATGTGCCAATATGTGGTGCCCAGCTTGTGCCACCATAAGAAGACAGTTCTCTAATTATTACGCTGTGTTTCCCGGTTTTAGAAATACCCTACATGTGGCCCTAATCTTTTGCCTGGACATTCGATCAGGCTCAGGAGTGAAAGAGTACCATGCGAAGTTGAGGCCTAATTTACAAAGTATTGGTTCATGATTACAGAGGCTCTGAAACTACACTCCTCAAGGCATTTATCAAGGGGTGTAGTGAGCATTTTCACCCCACAGGACTTTTCCATAAATGAATGTGCTGTGGATGGTGCAAAGTAAAGATTTACATTTTTCCCTAGATATGCTATTTCAGTGTCAAATATGTCGTGCCCAGCTTATGCCACTGGAGACACACACCCCAAAAATTGTTAAAAGGGTTCTCTGGGGTATGGCGATGCCATATATGTCGGCCTGAAAGTCTTCCATACTAGGCATACGGGGAGGCCAGTGTTAGGCCTCCGGTTGCCTTTGCAGCCATTGGCACCCCGGCAATTTTATTGCTGGGGTGCCGATGAGCTGCAATCACCTTAAATGCAGCGATCGCTTCTGACTGCTGCATTGAAGGGGTTAATGGTGGGGATCGGGGCAAACTTCGGTCCCTGCCATTAACCCAGGATGTCAGCTGTAACATGCAGCCGACACCCTGGGATGGTTGAACTGACTCAGCTTCTGAGTCGGTGTCCACCATTTGTCATATGGATACGGCGAAACTCGAGAAGCACTAGCTTTTCATGATGTATCCATATGACAAATGTCGGGAAGGGGTTTATGATGTAACAAACAGTGATGTAATCAGCGATGTTGTCCGTTAAGATGATATCAGAGACTCACTGTGATGTCATTAGTGATATCACATTTTGTAAACCCTTTACTGATGTTTCCCTATTATAATCTATGATTGTAGCTTTTGATCGCTCTCATAGACTGTGTTCTGCTGTTATGTTTTGGATGTTATACATCATTGGTCTCCAACCTGTGGCTCTCTAGCTGTTGCGGAACTTCCCTGACTACCACTGGCTGGGAGTTGTAGTTTCACAACAGCTGGAGAGTCACAGTTTGGAGTCCATTGTTCTAGATGATGTCTCCTTTGTCATGTCATAAGATGACTTCAGAAGGAGAGGAACTTTTTGCAAAAAAAACATGACATTGCATCAAATATATTAACTATTAGCCAGAGCGGTGAGGTGGTGACTAAGAGAGTCTCTCACACTTGAAGACTCAGTTCATCCATTAATTACATGGCCGCCCACTGGCTGCAATATAATAGTACCATTAAATATAAGTTGTGATTAATAATATATTGTGTTCTGCTGCATCCAGCAACTTAGTATGTTGTGTTAGTTTATTTTTCCTGTAGATGGTGCAATTGCATTAAGTGTGGACATTTCTTTTCACTAACTATGGGAGATCCAGTATGTACTAGGTGGAAGCTCGATTTACCAAAATAAGGCGATAACGCTTTAATACATAAAGGGTTAGAGTAAGGACAATCTTAGTAAAGCTGAAAACACTTCCCAGCCGTCTGTATGTTGTTGTTATTAACAAACACTGGTGCGGGCTTATTGGCTAGTGTGTGGATGGTGACGGACTTCCAAAGGCTATAAACGATACAGTAGATTTAAAGAGTGATCTAGTATGGGGTCAGCTATGCGTAAACGTTAGGCAATTGCATAAATAACAATTCCCATGTTTTGTCAATAAAGTGTTTATTCTAGCTGTAATGCAATGCATGTAAATTGGATGCTTATCTCATGGGTCTCAAACTTGGCCGGGTAAGTGGGCCACATATAGAAAAAATGTGAAGTTGACGGGCCGCATTACTTTCAAATTTTATACAATACAAAATTATTGTTAATCAATTAGTTATTCGAACTAATATAACACTATATTACTAGAATAATAACACTACATTACTATAATAATAACACTACATTACTATAATACTACATCACTATAACAATACTACATTACTATAATAATAATAATACTACATTACTATAATACTACATCACTATAACAATACTACATTACTATAATAATAATACTACATTACTATAATACTACATTACTATAATAATACTACTACTTACTATAATAATACTACATTACTATAACAGTACTACATTATTATAATAATACTACATTACTATAACACTACATTACTATAACAATACTACATTACTATAATACTACTACATTACTATAACAATGCTACATTAGTATAACAATACTAAATTACTATAACAGTACTACATTATTATAACAATACTACATTACTATAATACTACATTACTATAACAATACTACATTACTATAATACTACATTACTATAACAATACTACATTACTATAATAATACTGCTAGGTTTAAACTTGATGGAAATTTGCATGTTTTCTCCATTTTCGCTAAATGCAGTCTGGCGGCTCAGTTTGCCACGTTTGGCAGACACACAAATGTCAAGATTGGACAGACCCTGTTTAGATACTGCCACAGTGCCCTCTGTAGATACTGCCACAGTGCCCTCTGTAGATACTGCAACAGTGCCTTCTGTAGATACTGCCACACACCCACCTGTAGATAATGCCACAGCGCCCTCTGTAGATAATGCCACAGTGCCCTCTGTAGATGCCACCCCCCTAGATAATGCCACAGTGCTCTCTGTAGATATTGCCATAGTGCCCTCTGTAGATACTGCCACACAAGATAGTGCCACACACACACACACACACACACACACACACACACACACACAAATGGAGAACCCTCTAGGAGTGAAATCCTCAGACAGAGCGTTGCCGGGGATTCCCCTGCTGGAGGATCCCCTGATGTCACTGTCCATAGACAGAGACGTCAGGGGATCCTCCTGGACCGGAATGTGATATCAGGGGCAACCCCAGAGCTGGTGTGCCAGAGCAGAGGACTAGTATAGGCTCTTCTCCGGAACTCTGGGAAAGCCGCAGACATCAGTGTCCATATATGGACACTGATGTCAAGGGCTTGCCCAGAGCTGGAATCCCGGAGCAGAGCCGCTTCTATCAATCTGCCTGGGATTCCAGCTCTGCTCCTGACATCACTGTTCAAATATGAACAGTGATGTCAGGGCAACCCCAGACCCAGAGTCCCAGGCAGAGTGCTACTAGCGCTCTGCCTGGGACTCCAGCGCTGCTCATGACATCACTGTCCATATATGCAAAGTGATGTCAGGGGCTTCCCCAGAGTCCCGGAGCAGAGACTATACTAGCACTCTGCCTGGGATTCCGGCTCTGGGGAAGCCCCAGACATCACTGTATATATATGGACAGTGATGTCAGGGGATTCCACAGACTGCGAGAGCAGATCCTATACCAGGCACTCTGCCCGGGACACCGGCTCTGGGGAAGCCCCTGACATCGCTGTCCATATATGGACAGCGATGTTAGGGGATTCCACAGAGTCCCTGAACAGAGCCTATACTAGCACTCTGCCCGGGACTCCGGCTCTGGGGAAGACCCAGACATCACTGCCCATATATGGACAGCGATGTCAGAGGCTTCCACGGAGTCCTGAAGCAGAGCCTATACTAGCGCTCTGCCTGGGACTCCGGCTCTGGGGAAGCCCCTGACATCACTGTCCATATATACAGCGATGTCAGGGGATTCCACAGAGTCCCGGAGCAGAGCCTATACTAGCGGCTCTGTGTCCTGCACAGCCCGCGGACTGCGTGTTCGAAGCCCCTGGCTTATCCATTCTATTTACAGACCATAGGCTGCCATAAACTGAGGCCTATCATTTCTCGACAGAAAAGATCGGTGTGTGGCCCTTTGTTAGGTACAACCGCTTAAAACAATATTGTAGGTAGGTCCAGATTTTGTAACCTCAATATGCACAAGACAAAAATACTTTCAGGTCAATACTCTCCACAAGATTAATAAATCTTCTGATATATTTTGTGCTTCTAATAGCATTTTAATGACTGCAATTCAGTAGTTAACCCTTAGATGTTTCTGTCACAGTTAAAGGGGTTAAACAGACATCGGTCAAAGAGTTTTCTGCGAACCAGTCAATCACAGCAGTCCACTGGCAGGTGATGACACAGTTCCTGTGAAGTGAATGTACAGCACAGGGCACTAAAGCACTTCTGCGTGTGCTGTACATCTTTGGAACGGTGTGGGAATGGTTAAATTAAATTCAGGTAAAGACCTTGTGGCTTATGAAGTGCAATATAGTCAATGGGAATCACACACTGTGGTTATACGTATTTTAAAAATCAGGTTGCCGCATCCGTCTTCTACATGAGTAGTATGAATCTGCACAGGGCCCCCTTTTTACAGGGACTTCCACATTAGCAAATATGGGAAATAGAAGCAGCCCAAGGACTAAAAGTCCTATTTGTTCTGCAGAGATGGGTGGAAGGATCTACACTAGACTAACCTGTTAGCAGTAAGTAACGTGAACCACCACCCAAAGAGGGTCCTATTTTGTTTTTGCAATCGGGCCCACTTTTCTCTACGTCCAGCCATGATAGCAGAGATGTAACTGAAGCTACTGGGCCCCAATGCAACGTGTGCAACAGGGCCCCAAATTTTAAAATGTAATTTATAGTACTGGTGTCCTCTCCTGTGGTAGAGAACCCTTTGGTCCTCTTTAGGGCAAAGGTGTTTAATAGATAACCCTTACACGGTATACTCAGGAATATCTGTTAACTAACAGGGCGGGTTGATGAAATATTTAGACCTCTTTCTGAGCTATAGCCAGCACTGGAACACAGCGGGACATTAAAAACTGAAATCTGTTCCATCCATCCGAAAATATATCAGTAACGTGAAGGCAAAATCATGGCTGGATTAGTAAAATTGTTGTCGCTTCTATGGTCACCTTTTTGCAAATTTTTTCTTTGCAATCATTGTAACTCCAGATTGAGAACACTTTCCAATGCCACTGGTCACCATACGCATAAATGTACAGAACTGGACAGTCAGCTAGTCAAAGAGTTCCTCAGTGTTTCCTAGCATATTCAAAAGCTGTCCCATCCTGGATCACCAATCACATACGCCTCATGGGATTTCTAAAAAGTTTCATTTAATCGTCAAATTCTGTTTTCAATAAGCCAGAGGGACCAGATCAGAGCAAGATATTCCTCTGTTGAAAAGAGTAACCACAAGCCGTCTATGCGAGACGAGAGCTTGGTTGTAATGAAAACAAATTGCAGTCTTTGCTCCAAATTTGGCCTGAGACGGCAGAGCAGATTCATACAACCTACTCTGACACAATTATTTTATCAGTCTATGCTCCTAGCCAAAATTCAGAATCCACTTGTAGTGCAAACTCCAGCACAATATTCACCAAAACCAATTACGGTAATTTTGATACATACAGTTAAGCACCTAGCAACTAATTATTTCAAAGGAGCTGCCCACTTTGGAGAGCCTCTTTCCATTAGGGAGGTCCTCCCTAATGGATGGCCAAAAAAGCTAATTTAGACCATTTTTTGCAATTGTTGCCGCCTTTTATGACATAAATGAATGTGCTTATGCCGACCTAAGAGTTATCTTTGAAAAGGTTGATATGCCGTGTTGGATTTTTCTAGTATTGAGAGGTGCATGTAACGGCCGCGGTCGCAGACCACAGACCCCTCCCATCCTGCCGACATCTTCATCCCCGGAGATGCCAGTACATGCAGCCTTCCTGTCCTGCAGTGACCGCTAGGGTGCGCTCGCGAGCTCATTCCCAGCCTTAAAGGGCTAGCACGCGCACATGTTAAGAATTAAGTAATTACTCCCAGATCACCCTGGACTATAAAAAAGGGCACTGCCCTTTCACTCCTTGCCTGAGCATTGTTTGTATTCCTCTGTTAGTCTTGCGAAGGGTTCCTTAGTTGTATCCTGTTCCCTGTGTTCCCGTGCCCTTCTACCTGTATATTGTATCCCGTGCTGTATTTGTTCCTGTGCCCTCTCTAATGTTGGAGTCCTTTTGGGCCTTCTGCTATGCCTGCTGTCTTACACGACGTCTGGTGTCATCTGCCATGCTGTAGTGTCCATGGCCGCGGGCCGTCGGGCTTACTCATCCCCCAACGGCCGCAGCCATGGATCTGTGAGCGCTGGCTCGCATCTCCTTCCTAGGAGACGCCAGCGCTCAGTTTCGCTCCTGTCTGCTGTGTGCCGTATGGTCCGCGCGCACGCTAGTGCCCGGTCTTAAAGGGCCAGCGTGCGGACATTTGGAAATCATCATTATCAACTACACATGATTTCCTGGACTATAAGAAGGCCCCTGCCCTTCTGATCCTTGCCTGAGCATTGTTAGTGTATCCCATGTCAGTCTTGCAAATGGTCCCTTAGTGTTATCCCGTCCCAGTTGTTATCTGTGTCCTGTTACCTGTATCCTGTATCCCGTGCTGTGTTCTTGTTCCTGAGCCTAATAGTGTTGGAGTCGTGTCCTACTGCACCTGCTCTCGTTTTGCCATGTCGTGTCGTTTGCCACGTCCAGTGTCGTCTGCCATGTCTACAGTAGTATTATCCGCCATGTCTGGCGCAAACTGCTGCACCCACCGCCATCTGTGCTGAAGCCTCGGCCACTGTCTGGACTAGTTCAGGTACCCGTGTGTTACAAACTGCTATAGACTCTTGTATAGACTGTGACTAGGCCAGCTGCCTCTCCACTATGGCGGAGCGGCCAAGTGGGTCCACATACCCTGTGATCGTGACACACGCCTGGTACCTCCTGCCACATTTTGCATCACCAGCCGTCAAAGTACCATGTGTGCCCAAGCCGCTGCTACTGTCTGGACTATTACAGGTACCTTTGTGCTCGGACTTTGTATAGACTTGTTACACTGTTGCTTGACCAGCTGCTACCCCGCTACGGCGATGCGGCCTAGTGGGTCCACATACCCACAGATCGCAACAGTGCAGACCTTTGGAAAATCGTTCGTGCCAAACAACAGATCTGCATCCCATTCATAAAAGACTATTCTAGATCAAGGCAGATATCGATCAGTGATTTATCATTTTAACTTATGGCGTTGTCACCAAAACAATATCCTTCACTGACCGAGTGTAAATGACAAGTCAAACGACTGTCTGAAATCACTAATATGTGGCCATATGGAGGACACATGCTTGTACATGGAATGATACACAGATAAGTGGAAAAAGTTTGTAATATGCATAGAGTTAGGCTGGGTTCACACGTGGCGGAATTTCACTTAAATTCCGCTGCGGACACTCCGCAGCGTTAATCCGCAGCGGAGCCGTTTGTCCATTGACTTACACTTTAATTTAGCAGTGTTCGTTTAGACGAGGCGTAAAATTCCGCTGCGGAGCATAGGCTGCGGAGCGGAATTTGGTGTCCGCAGCATGCTCTGTCTGTTGCGGAGCAGTGGCGGACTCATGGCGGAATTTCTCCATTGACTTCAATGGAGATTCTAAATTCCGCAATGAAGTCCGCAGCTGTCATGCACATGTTATGTGTGCTGCGGATCCGTCTTGCTTTTTTAACTTGACATTTCTTCATTCTGGCTGGACCTATGTATTTCTAGGTCTACAGCCAGACTGAGGAAGTCAATGGGGCTCCCGTAATGACGGGAGCGTTGCTAGGAGACGTCTGTAAATAGTCACTGTCCAGGGTGCTGAAAGAGTTAAGCGATCGGCAGTAACTGTTTCTGCACCCGGGACAGTGACTACCGATCCCAATATACATGTATCTGTAAAAAAAAATGAAGTTCATACTTACCGAGAACTCCCTGCTTCTGTCTCCAGTCCGGCCTCCCAGGATGACGTTTCAGTCTAAGTGACGGCTGCAGCCAATCACAGGCTAATAACAGGCTGCAGCGGTCACATGGACTGCCGCGTCATCCAGGGAGATCGGGCTGGATGCCGAAGGAGGGACGCGTCACCAAGACAACGGGCGGTAAGTATGAATTTCTTTGACTTTCACAAGGGAAAGTGCTGTCCCTTCTCTCTATCCTGCACTGATATGGAGAAGGGAAGTACTTTTACCGCAGTCCGCAGCAGCTAGTCCGCATCAATTTACTGCACATTTTGTGCAGATCCGCAGCAGAATCTGCAACGCAGATTCTGTGCGGCATTGATGCGGACAGTTGCGGAGGAAATCCGCCACGTGTGGTCATGCCCTTAGAGGGATTGTTAGACTGGTGAAGTGGAGTTTTTGGGAGGATTTAGGCTTTAAAGGGGTTATCTGGGATGTGAAATGTTTTATTAGGGCCTGGAAATGAAATAAATAGACTAAAAAAGCAAAACTTACCTATCCTTGACCCTGGCGTTCCAGCGGTTACATGCTGCAGTGTAATGACTACCCGGAGTGCGGTCGAAGCATCAGCGCTGGATTGCCGGGGGGCAAGGTTAGCTAAGTAGTGGGTTTTTTTTCTGTTTATTTCATTTTCAGCTCCTAATAAAAAAAATTTGCATCCCGGATAACCCCTTTATTAAGTATGATGGAAGAGTCACTTGTGGAGGCCCATTGTTAAAACATAAGCTGGGGCCAATTAGTTATTAGTACCCACTGATGTAGCCTCTGGTCTATCCAGTAAGTAAAGGTGAAATTAGCATTTTAGGAAAATCTGCCTTTGGGAGTTAATTCTCTTTAAAAAATGTAACATTTTTATTTGGTACCTAGACTGAGTTTATAAAAAAGAAAGCGAAATTTGGATTATTCTAGGAACACTTACGACTTGCTTTATATAATTTATGGCTCCAAATACTGCCTACCTCTTTCTATCCCCATAAAGATTAACATGTTGAGTTCTTTGAGCTGAATACATCATTGTTTTTGGGGTTTAAATAATTTGGCTATAAGCTCCTCCCACATGGGGTGCGTGATCATGACACACTTGTATTTTCATGGTGCTGCCAAATTTAGGCTCTGAAGCTTTTTCACTATGATTTATACCAACCGCATTCTTTTGATGATGCATCTTTTATGAGCAGGAGACGTGCCTTGTTCCTGATAAATATATGCTTCGTAACTGTTATTATCCAATTACTAAATTGTCTGCAGGATTGGTCACGTATCTCTTTATACTCCACACACACAACTCTAAGTAGTGCGGCTTTGAAAATCCACTTGATTTTATAAAGCTGAAACAAGCACATTGGTCCTCCATCACTAATGCCACAGAGGGGGAGAACCGCAGCCAATGAAACATTTGCCAATTTACTAACAACAAAAATCTTCAGATTCCATAGAAGCAGATTAACAAGATGAAAGCGGTAAATATGTCCATCAAGGATATTTTTAGCCCCCCTCTCCTTAAAATGTTTGCATATGCTTCCGCTGGTGACTTTTTGCCAGATTTCTTATATGATGCCACTACTGTAGTGTTTTAATGCAAGACAAAAATGCCTTGGAGTGCGGGCCCTATCGACCTATCTATTTATTAAATCTGAACTGAGGTCATCCTCCCCACTATTCACCAGGATCAATCTGACTTTATGCCGGGCAAGAGCACTACGGATAATCTACGGAGGGTGCAGGTTGTTTCCCAGATAGGGGTGGCTAGGCGGGAGGAATAAGCCTTGCCATCCCTTGATGCGGCCAAGGCCTGTGACTCTATAGAACGGCCATACCCGATTGAGGGGCTACAACGATTCGGTCTAGGCCCTAATTTAATTAACTGGGTTTCTATCCTATATAAAAAAAAACGTGTGCCTATATTTTAGTTATTGGCCAGTGCTCTTCCTTTTTCATGCTGGGTCAAGGGACACGTCGGGTTGCCCCTTGTTGTCTCTTCTATTTGCACTGGTGGTGGAACCTTTAGCACTACGTATTAGATAGGATGTATCGTATTGTGGAGTGAGCTTGGGATTGACCTATACGCTGATGACTTGATACTATTAATGTAGACTCCTGGGCTTAGGCTACCTAGAGCTATATATCTTCTTGAAGAATTTGGCCCACTATTGGGCCTATGGAAAATTAGGGTAAGTCAGCCCTTTTGCCACTCTGGGGTTCCCAGTGGCCTGTCATACTACACAATTTACCTGTTGTTGATGATTTTAACTATTTGGGTATATACATTACTTAGGATCCCCACAAGTCGCATGATAAAAATGTTTAGCCCTTACCGGAATTCTCCTTTTGGGAGACGAGAAATGTACTTAAATTGGAGGATGTGTAATCTGGAGGTACCCTTTATTTTTTATACAGCTGCAGTAAGAGTTTGAGCTGCCCAAGACATCCTTCTATCTACAACTAAGCCATGCCTTATGATGTCAATTCCCTGGGGTGACCTATTTCTCATTATACTCCAATCCATACCTCCAAAAGCCCGAAAAGTCTAATTTCAGTCCTGTACACATAGCTGTTGGGTTCTAGACTCATGTCTACACAACTGGCTCTAGAAGCTGAATGGAAATGACAAATCCCACATTTGTCAGCTAGTGAGTGGGAAGAGGCCCTAGAATCCCCGTTGTATGTCTTTTTGGCGGCTTATAACAGGATGAAGCAACTTTATTTCCTCCACCAATGCTATTTGTCCCCTTATCGTCCATGTAAAATGGGGAGGCTGTCTCATTCTAGATGCCATCTTGTGCTCTACCTGGAGCTGACTTCTAGCATATGGCGTGGGAATGTACGTACATTCAGGCTTTCTGGGGAGAAGTGTTCGTTGTCCTAAATGATACTCTGATGTTACCGAAACACTGAACCCCAGAGGTTGCCTGTTGAGCCTCTTTGATGAATCTTTGTGGTCACATCATTCTCTTACTTTCCTTCTGGAATCTCTATTACTTGCTAGGAAAGCAATTGCCCTTCGGAGGATGAGGATAGGCATCCTACAGTGTCTCAGTGGAAATGGCTAGTTAATACAGATATCCCATTTGAAAGGGTTGTTTAGAGAGATAGGGGCTGACCTCAGAAGTTCTTCAAATTATGGAATATGTGGTGTACTTCTCCATTAACGCTCAGAGACCCTACGATCACAATTATCACTATATTGTTAGATCGCGTAACTGATACCTAATTGTTGACATTGATGTATGTGCTCTCGATCTTTTTGCCTGACTACTTTTTTGGGTGGTATATGTCTAGGTGATGCCTATGTAATTGTCATTCTGCTATGCCTTATCATAGGTGTAATATCTTTGATTTATGTAATGATCACACATGTAACGAATGCAATGTTTACAACTGGTTTATTTGTGTTAACTTTTAATTAATTTTTCTTGCCTTGAGTTCAACAAAATGACTTTATAAATATGTCTATCAATATTTTCTTCAGCTTTATAGACTATGAACCAGCAATCTTGATTAAAAAAGTTTTTTATTTTTTGTTTGTTTTTATTTTTTTATCAATAAATCAAACTGGTTGTGTAAATAAACAATTACATCTTCTCTATGATTCCAGCGTCCCTTATTGCTATTTCTTGAATTTTTGGAACAGTAGTCATCTTGGGAGCATATTCTTGCTTCTCTTCTCCCTCCCAGAAGTGATCCTTCTTGCATCCGGACGCCTCATCACGCCAGCTCTCTGTTCCTACATTTCCCAAGTTTCCCCTGCCATGAGGATGCAAACTTTTGCTTCTCATTACACACACTGGGGAGAAGGAGCGCGTTGATGTCAAGATAGGGGTGTTGAAGGTGGTTTGAAAGGAAAGGTCATTTGGTAGAGAAGGCGGGTAGCATACACTGAGGCATGAAGAATTGTCAGCCGGAAGTGGGTCACATAGTGAAGTGGTGATCCCTGGCTGGGGCAGGAGGTCACCACCCCAACGGAACAGAAGGAATCCATGCGTTTTTGCCTATCCAGGAATATGAAAAAAAAACTGTGTAGTACCCACTGCATTGCATATATTGTCACAATAGCTGGCTATCGATGAAATAATACAGGAGTGCTTCTTTATCATTCAGAATCAGATTTTAGTTTTGATCTAACAAACCGAGTCTTACTTATGGCACAGTATGGGAGATTGTTTATGAACCTTTACGAGAATGGAAAGAGTGCAGCTGGTTGGAAATACTCTTCAAGCGCGTGCTGCATTTTCTTGATGATGACCACACACTGCTGATGACCATCTGATTTTCATCTTTTTCCAAAGCTAAAAACACACCTTTGAAATGCGGGCTTCCAGTCTGATGATATTAAAAAGAAGTCTGAAAATGGATTCGCGAGCACCTTCTGGGATTTTATTTCTTGGTCTGCTGCTTAAATAAGCGCTTCGTGTGCTTGCATTGGTTGCTGGAGTGTCCGGCCAATATTTATGCGAAGTTTTGCTATGTTAAAATTGCATATTAACACAGAACCTCTCAAAAGAGAACCACAGGTCCTCTCCGACTCATTCCCAAGTTACTATGCCCTTTCAATGGGTTGCTAATGTGGCCTGGACATCTGGTGGAAAAAAAATCCTTAGAGGACCACTCCATTGGCTTTTTATAAAAGGGCATTTTAATGGACATGGGGATCCCTGAATCGAAAGCACCGTTTTATATTACAATTATATATTGAAGTCTCAATGACTTTAGACAGCTGCTTAGCAATAGCTCCCACCACTAGAGGTGACCACACAGGACCTCCATGCTCTTGTGCAGACCATAGAGTTTACCTTCTTTATTATAGACATGCTGGTAAGTTGTATTTTTAATAGGTCACCAGCTCTACTGCCTCCTGCATCTTGCAGGTGGTGACTGGTTCACGGCATTGAAGCAAACCGTATTAGTTTATTTTGTGCAATATGGGAACTGGCAGAAGAAATGATGTCACCATACCAAGGCAGTGCTGGACCGAGGTACCTTGGGCCCACCAGAGGAAATGATTTTGAGGGAACACCCTCCAGCTATACAGAATATGTGTATGGCCACTTTTAATATCACATATAGTATAGCAAATCATCAATAAGGTTATTTATGAATCAATTCATAAGAAATAGACCCTAGTGGCAAGTGACTGGCTCTAAATTCCGCTCCAAATAGGGTTGTTTTCTGTTGGACATTGCAGAATATTGCGTCAAAGCCTGGGCGGGTACTATGTTCGAACCTGTGCCAGGTTGTTGTTTTTTCTAGAGTTTCCATATATTAAATTGCTATAACAATTCAAATGAATTAATTTGTTTTTTGAAGTTCACCAACTAGTATTTAAAAAAAAAAAAATCTGATTAATTCCACAGGCTAAGATGGAAGAGGATGTGGTCTGCCTCCCTCTCTTCTGGTGTTTGCACAGCAACAATCCTGCTTTGAACTGATCACGTGAAACAGAATGGTTGCTAGTGATACACTGCCTAAGGCCAGATTCACACGAGTGTGTTCAGTCCGTGATATGCGGTCCGTACGTCGGCCGCAAGTCCCGGACCGTCCACACTGTAGGGAGCTGGGCTCCTAGCATCATAGTTATCTATGATGCTAGGTGTCCCTGCCTCTCCGCGGAACTACTGTACCACATTGAAAACATGATTTCAGAACGGGACAGTGTTCCCGCAATGAGGCAGTGACACCTAGCGTCATAGATAACTATGATGCTAGGAGCCCGGCTCCCTGCAGTGTGGTCGGTCCGGGAAATGTGGACGACATACGGACCCTATATCATGGACCGAACACGCTCGTGTGAATCTGCCCGAACAACTACAACTCTACATGGGGTTGTCAGACAGCTGGTCCCTAGAAAAATGTCTACAGATGACTAAGGTCTTCATTTTGAGGTCCAACTGGCACTTAACTGAGGGCAGAGGAGGGGCAAAGGGTCCTAACAATTCTTTAAACTTTACTTTTCTTTCTCTCTTACTATTATATCGATCAAATTACGATAAAAAAAAATATGTTTAGATAGAGAACCATCTAAAAATACCTCTAAAATGGAAATACAATTATTTTGAAAGGTCAATTAAAATTACAATGCAAGCTGTCAAGTCTTTAGTAAGTAGTGACAGGGATTGTACATCAGTGATGTAAACCTCTCCCATGTACCCTTTTTTTAAAGAAACAAAAAACCCAAAAACTTTTTCCTACAATTTAGATGCTTTTTCCTAACGGAATGTGTGGGAAAATACTCTTTGATTTGATTAAGTCCATGTGGTACCCAAGATATGGCTCACAAGGGATTTTTTATTTCCTTTTTTAACCATTTAGGGCCTTAGAAATGTCACTAATTTCAGAGCCATTCATTGTCTATAGGCATGGGATTATTGAATATACCAGAATCTAAAGATATGTGGATAATGTAATTCAATTTTACGCTATAAAAATAAAACTGTCCCTAGTGTTTTTGTACTTTTTTTTTCACCGCTATCTCAACACAGATGCCTAGAAAAACTTTAAAGTATGTGGATTTATAAATATGGAGTTACCTGTCCATTTTAATTAATTGATTTGATAAATTACTATTATGGGATATTGATCAAAAGAGATGAGCAAATTTACTTAAATTTGTATCAGGGTCAAATCGGCCAGCAGATTCGATTCGGTCCAAAAAGAATTGTTGTGAAATGTTCCAAAAATGATCCCTTTTTGGGGAGTAGCAATTTAAAATTATAGTGTGCCTGATCGTTCTGGAAAGTGAAGTAACAATGGCTTTTTACTCTATTTATTTGAAAATTGTCACTTGGATACAGACTGAGGTATAACAGCTCTGTAAAACTGCTTGACAGAATAATACTAAAATTTTTGGTGTCACTATTGCTAGCCATAACTATGAGTGATATCTGTTTCAGAAGGCAGCCGCACCCTATCAGCACCAGGATTATTATTGTTGCAGAAAAATGTCACTTGGACACTGACTGAAGTATAACGGCGCTGTATAAATGCTTGACGCAGAACAATATGCAAATTTTTGGTGACGCTATTAGAAATATGCAAAACAATAAGTGACTTGACATCTGTAACTTTTGTTTCAGAAGACAATAGCACCCTATCAACACCAGGTATTTTTTAGTATTTTTGAGAGAGATTTCTGGATGATGTGATGAAGATTGGTAATTCACAAATGAATTGTATAGCTGCAGCAGCACTCACTCACAGCAATGGCTGCCTGTGCCTGCCTATCTGACACTGACTGACTCCTATCTCTGTTTAAAATCTATCTCTCTATCAAAATATTGTAAATCTAGCAATCTATTCTCTTCTAACTATGAAACGCACTCACTGATACCAATCCACTATCTATCTATTTTCTGTGTTTTACTATCTCACACTCTCTTTCTGACGTCTTGTCTCTCCTCTCTGTATCTCCGTCTTCAAAGCAGCAGCATTTCCTGGTTGGGCTGTTTATAGTGCCTATGACTTATATAACTGTCATCAGTGACTCACACCTATACCCCTCATGATTGGCTGTGCTAGAGGTAGGGCTTCCTGCACGGCATTAAGGGGATAGCCTGCCGGGACGCCACCTGAGGTCATGTGATCCTTCTGCTTTGTCTTCTTCTGATCTGTAAAATAACGGCCACCATTTTGAGTGATTCATCTGAGATTCATTTGCTAAAATCCGAAACTCTTGGGAAATTTGTAACAAATACAGTAGAGTACAGTGCTCTGATGTTTCCGACATTCACAAAGACTTTGACTGGAGCAACAGTGCACATGTCTGACCACCGCTCCATTCAAAATCCTTCTAACTGTGATCTGCAGTAAGGAAAAGGGGTCAAGACCCCCATTCCAAAGATCGGTGGGGTGTCCCAGTAGTGGAGCACCCAGGGATCATACATTTATCACCTATCCCGTGAATATATGATAAATGTTAATTGTAGGAAAACCCCTTTAATGTTTGCTGGAGACTCGGGAGGGACCTTAACCAATTCCCAAAATGAAGGGACTAGCATACTCTTTAAAGTAGTCAATCCACTTTGGCATCTAGAGAGTTCCATTACTGGAGAACTTTGGGCTAATACTGAAATCTCTAGGAATACTTGAAATCTCTGACTTAGTGTAAAGGTCCTATTACACAGCGATATGGGCCATGAAAGTGAGCACGAAACAGCAAGACAGCTCGTAGATTGGCACTTATTTGCTCCTGTGAGTGATTGGTTATGAATGGGGATGAGCGATCGTTAGTCCCCATAGATTTCCATCATGTCAGCAGCACATGTGTACACAAGGAGATGTGCTGCAGACAGCGATAATATTAATTGCTTCATAAATGTGAAGATGAGCCGATGAACTAGCGTTTGATTGCTAATCGGCTGTTCGTCACCCTGTTTACACAGGGCAATTATTGTGAATGAGCGTTCATAAGAACGCTAGTTTGCCTTATCATTGCCCAGTGTAAGGCCTCATTTACACGAGCGTGTGTGTTTTGCGCGCGTAAAAGGCACTTGACAGCTCCGTGTGTCATCCGTGTATGATGCGCGGCTGCGTGATTTTCGCGCAGCCGCCATCATAGAGATGAGGCTAGTCGACGTCAGTAATTGTCCATGGTGCTGAAAGAGTTAACTGATCGGCAGTAACTCTTTCAGCACCCTCGACAGTGCATTCCGATCACCATATCGAGTAACCTGTTTAAAAAAAAAGAGGTTCGTACTTACCGAGAACTTCCCGACCGTTGCCTTGGTGACGCGTCCTTGGTGACGCGTCCTTGGTGACGCGCCTCTCTTGACATCTGGCCCCACCTCCCTGGATGACGTGGCAGTCCATGTGACCGCTGCAGCCTGTGCTTGGCTTGTGATTGGCTGCAGCTGTCACTTGGACTGAATTGTCATCCCGGGAGGTCAGACTGGAGGAAGAAGCCGGGAGTTATCGGTAAGTCAGAATTTATTTTTTTTACACGTTCACGTATATTGGAATCGGAAGTCACTGTCCAGGGTGCTGAACCAGTTTAACTCTTTCAGCACCCTGCACAGTGACTGTCTCCTGCCGGGTTCGGTCAAAACGAGTTCGGCCGAACCCGGTAAAGTTCGGTTCGCTCATGTCTAAGACACTCCGTTCGGATGTTTGTAAACAGAAAAGCACGCGGTGCTTTTCTGTTTACATTCAGTTTGACAGCTCTTGCGCGAATCACGCAGTTCGCACGGAAGTGCTTCCGTGCGACCTTCGTGGTTTTCACGCACCCATTGACTTCAATGGGTGCGTGATGCGCGAAAAACTCAGATTTTTAGAACATGTCGTGAGTTTTTTTCAGCGCACTCACGCTGAGCAAAACTCACGGACTGTCTGCATGCCCCCATAGAGTAATATAGGTGCGTACGACACACGTGAAAAGCACGCGCGTCGCACGCGTGTATATTACGCTCGTGTAAATGAGGCCTAAAAGTGCCTTTAGAGTGTTAGAGATTCCCTTATCTTTTTCCACTATCTAAGAATGCAGATTTATTGCTTGGTTGTTGGATATATAATAGAAGTGACCATGTAAATAAATTCTGTTTTAAGAAGTCCTTGCTGTGGTTTAAATTGCTTAAAGAGGCTCTGTCACCAGATTTTGCAACCCCTATCTGCTATTGAAGCAGATAGGCGCTGCAATGTAGATTACAGTAACGTTTTTATTTTTAAAAAACAAGCATTTTTGGCCAAGTTATGACCATTTTCGTATTTATGCAAATGAGGCTTGCAAAAGTACAACTGGGCGTGTTGAAAAGTAAAAGTCCAACTGGGCGTGTATTATGTGCGTACATCGGGGCGTGTTTACTACTTTTACTAGCTGGGCGTTCTGATGAGAAGTATCATCCACTTCTCTACACAACGCCCAGCTTCTGGCAGTGCAGATCTGTGACGTCACTCACAGGTCCTGCATCGTGTCGGCCACATCGGCACCAGAGGCTACAGATGATTCTGCAGCAGCATCGGCGTTTGCAGGTAAGTCGATGTAGCTACTTACCTGCAAATGCTGATGCTGCTGCAGAATCAACTGTAGCCTCTGGTGCCGACACGATGCAGGACCTGTGAGTGACGTCACAGATCTGCACTGCCAGAAGCTGGGCGTTCTGAAGAGAAGTGGATGATACTTCTATACACAACGCCCAGCTAGTAAAAGTAGTAAACACGCCCCGATGTACGCACACAATACACGCCCAGTTGTACTTTTACTTTTCAACACGCCCAGTTGTACTTTTACTTTTCAACACGCCCAGTTGTACTTTTGCAAGCCTCATTTGCATAAATACGAAAATGGTCATAACTTGGCCAAAAATGCTCGTTTTTTAAAAATAAAAACGTTACTGTAATCTACATTGCAGCGCCTATCTGCTGCAATAGCAGATAGGGGTTGCAAAATCTGGTGACAGAGCCTCTTTAATTATGGGGAGATTTCCAGTAATGGAACCCTCCTGGCACCAATGAAGCCTCCTTTGTTGTAAAAATAAATAGGGGTCTCAGCTCATGGACCCCCTCCGATATTATATTCTGATATGCACCTCAAAAGATCCATTAATGTGTAGCAACAGGTTAGCTATCACACTTAGGCTGGGTTCACACGAGCGCAAAAGCCACTTAACAGCTCTGTGGGGCAGCAGCATATGATGCGCGGCTGCGTGCTTTTCGCGCAGCCGCCATCATAATGACACTCCATTTGGATGTTTGTAAACAGAAAAGAATGTGGTGCTTTTCTGTTTTCATTCATCCTTTTGACAGCTGTTGCGCGAATCACGCTGTTCGCACGGAAGTGCTTCCATGCGACATGCGTGGTTTTCACGCACCCATTGACTTCAATGGGTGCGTGATTCGCCCAAAACGCCCAAAGAACGGACATGTCGTGACTTTTTTTCAGCGGACTCACGCTGAGTAAAAATCACGAAAATGTCTGCACGGCCCCATAGAGTAATATAGGTCCGTGCAACGCGCGTGCAAATCACGCGCGTTGCACGGACGTAAATTCCCGTTCGTCTGAATAAAGCCTAAGTGCTCGTCCAAACGTAGCGGAATTGCTGCGTGTTTTCCGTCCGAAATTGCGGAGGGAAAATACGCAGCAGAATACAGCAGCAGCAAAGTGGGTGAGATTTAATAAATCTCATCCACGCGCTGCGTAAATATTCCGAGCCGAAATTGACCTGCGGTGCGTATTTTTCGGACTGCAGCATGTCCATTCCTGCTGCGGAAAGTGGACTGAATTGCTGCGTTTTTCAGAGGAGAGCTCACCATCTCCCAACATTGATAAAAACGCAGGAAAATACGCTCCATTTTCTGCAGTAAAAAATGCAGGAAATGGTGCGTTTTTGTTGCAGCGGAATGTCTGCTACTTTCAATGGAATTGCTGCAGAAATTTTCTGCAGCAATTCCGTTACGTGTGGACAAGACCTTATGTTGGAGCTGCCCCATGATAAAGCCCTTCTGGCTGGCGATCCTCTCTATTACAAAAATCTGTACCAAAGCAGTCGACCTCTTGGACACTTTAGTCCTACTGTGGAAACTGAACTCGCACTTTAAGGGCTTGTCCACACACAACGGAATTGCTGCAGAAAATTTCTGCAGCAATTCCATTGAAAATACTGCACCATTTTCTGCGTTTTTGACTGCAGAAAATGGAGCGTATTTTGCTGCGTTTTTCTCAATGTTAGAAGATGGAGACATCGCCTCTGAATAACAGAGCAATTCAGTCCTCTTTCCGCAGCAGGAATTGACATGCTGCGGTATGAAAAATACGAACCACAGGTCAATTTCTGCTTGGAATATTTACGCAGCGTGTGGATGAGATTTGTTAAATCTCATCCATTGTGCTGCTACTGTATTCTGCTGTGTTATTTCCGTCCTCAATTCCGGACGGAAAAAACGCAGCAATTCCGTAACGTGTGGACGAGCCCTAAACCCTCTAAAGCTGAACTCATTACTTTTATGATTACTGCAGCAAAACTGCTGATCCCGTTGAAATGGAAATCTCAAGCACCCCCCCCCCACCATTCGGATGTGGGTTGAAAAGATGGATCACTTGTGTAGGATAGTGGAGCTCGCTAGTTAGGAAGACAAAGAGCATACTAAATTTATGAGTGTGTGGGACCCATGGCGCTCCTCTCGAGGGGACCTAGTTGTTGATCGGTAATCTTTTATCTTTTCCAAATTTCCTAATTTTGATTATTTTTCGTACATTACCGTATGCAGTACTTGAACACTCTATAAACAATAAAAACAAGGGTTTATACTTGTGTACATAGTTCTTTGTTCTTGATGTTCCTTCCTTTTGAACCCGATCTGCATTATTTGTTTGAAATTACTGAACAGGGGCTGCACGCCATCTGTGTTTTTTTTTTGTTGTTTTTGCTGATTGGATACCTTGTATATTCCATACTCCTGTATTTGTTAAAACTTTTCAATAAATAGAAAAATGATGTGGAATTCCCTTTTTAGGGATTACGTTTGATTTTTTCTTTTAGCATGATGGATCTCATGTTTGAAAACCTAAAAGAAGTGAACTGACGCTGGACTGCGACAGAAAGATTTGGCGGAAAGCTTGTCAGGAAAGTGTCATCCACAAAAATATATTTCTCATGATACAATTTTTGTATAGTGGGAAATATCGTAGATTTGCATGGCCCACATGCATTTCTTTTGGACAATAATAATGTACTCGCTTCTATTCTACACTCAGTAATGATTGATTTATAAGGAAACTATAAGCTGTTTAAGGCAAAAATATTTTGTTGTGTTTAAACTGCAATATCAAGCAGCTTTCGTGTTGCAATAATTACATAAAATTCCCAATATTAAAAAGGTTGACACAAGCTTTCATCAAGACACAATTACAGTTAATATATAGTATAGATATATGAGACGCAAGTCCAAGGGACACCACAAAAGTGTTATTGCCCAATGTTGCATGCCCTCATGTACTAGTGGAAAGAGTAAGCTAAGAGACATACTATGTTCCACTGCATCCATAATAGTTGTAGGTGACAGATATGAAAAAAGAAGAGCAACCAACTTCAGCAAGGGGGGTAATAGACAAATATGCCCTCATCCTAATAATTTATTTTCATTATTTGGATCAATGTTAAAGGAGTTGTCTCATAAAGACAACCCCTGCCTATATTCCCATTGACCTAGCCGTAGGAAGATGATTTGTAGTACAATGTGATTCTTCTATTTTTTGGGGGTTTTCGTTTTTATTGCGTTCAGTTATGGCAACTCAGAAAAGTTTTTAATCTTACACTTACCCAGAATTCTGTTTCTTCATCTGGGCTGGCCTCCTGGAATGAAACATCATCCCAGGGCTGCAGGATGTAGGAGAGAAGCATCTCCATGGTAAGTATCCATATTTAAAAAAATTTCTGCACAGTTTTCCGCAGCGGCCATTCCTGGCCGAAAAACTGCACCACAATTTGGTGCGGATTTTCAGCTTGAATTCTCTGCGGCGCACAGGGCAGATATGCTTTGTGCTTTTACAGAGCATATCCGCCCTATGTGAACATTCCCGTACAGTACATACATATAGTAGCTGCTGTATTACAATAATACAGCTGCAAACCACGTCAACATGTTGCATTCCCACGAGTCAGCGCAGTTTTCAAATGATTGTTAATGTCCACACCGACTTTTGGAAAATCTGCATGTGCTATGTGTCGTACTGTACAATGGTTGTTACGATCTGATTGTTTGCATTAAAGGTTATATACCCCTTTGAAAGGGATTTTATATATATATATATATATATATATATATATATATATACTGTGTATATATATATATATATATATATATATATATGTGTAAAAATATCAGTCAGTGTATTTTGGGCAACTTTATAATACATTTTTAATAAAAAATCTTTTTACTTTTTGAGATACAGCTGCTCTGTATCCTGTATGCAGGGAAACGGTATCTTACGCTGAATCCTGAACACATCTGGTCTGGGGACTGATGGGTTCAGTGTTAACAGATCCTGTGTGTCTCTGACATGCAGGATCCACCTGTAATACATCACATCTAAGTTAGATGTGATAGATTACAGGTGGATACAGTCGACTACTCTATTGATACCGACCAAAAAACGAAAACCTTGCGAAACGGAAACCATTAGCAATTGAAGCATTACCATTCAAATCAATAGTAATGCAAACGGAAAGCTATGGTTTCCGTTTGGTTTACGTTCATGGGTTCCCCTGATGGAAAGGTCTGACTGAACCCATGAACGGAACCCCGACGCAGGTGAGAACGAAGCCTAACTATTACTGTATGATCTGTACAGATGATGGAGGGTACTATTTTTTGGGGTGTAAGCAACTCCCAGGATATGATTACCATTGTTCAGGTCATACTGGTAGCTGCTAACCTGATTATACAAATGATCTCTGTATTGAAATGTATTTGTACTGAGCTGGGTTTTGGTGTTATATTTATGTACTGAGCTTGGTTCTGGTACTGTGAATAGATGTATGAGATTGGTTCTGGTGATGTATATATGTACTAAGCTTGGTTCCGGTACTGTATATATGTATGAGCTTGGTTCTGGTCCTGTAATTATATAGGATATATTTATAATACAAAATTGCGGAGCAGATGGCATTGTTGGAAATCATTGTATGTTTAATTGGAACCTGTCTGGTAGTTTTAACCCCTTGAACCGCCACTATGCAGTAATACATGACCTGACAATATTTCCAAACATTCCCCTGTATGTGTGTTTCAGATACAGTAAAATCCATAAAATCAACTTTTAACCCCTTAAGGACGCAGCCTTGTTTTGGCCTTAAGGCTCAGAGCCCATTTTTCAAATCTGACATATTTCACTTTATGTGGTAATAACGTCGGAATGCTTAAACCTATCCAAGCGATTCTGAGACTGTTTTCTCATGACACATTGGGCTTTATGTTAGTGGTAAAATTTGGACGATATATTTAGTGTTTATTGGTGAAAATGTGCAAAATTTAGGGAAAATTTATAAAAAATAGCATTTTTCAGAATTTAAATGCATCTGCTTGTAAAACAGACGGTTATACCACCCAAAATAGTTACTAGTTCACATTTCCCATATATCTACTTTAGATTGGCATAGTTTTTTGAACATTATTTTATTTTTCTTGGACATTACAAGGCTTAGAACATAATTTCTCATTTTTTTAAGAAAATTTCAAAAGCCTTTTTTTTAAGGTACCTCTTCAGTTCTGAAGTGGCTTTGAGGGGCCTATGTATTAGAAACCCTGATAAAACGCCCCATTTTAAAAACTAGACCCCTCAAAGTATTCAAAACAGCATTTAGAAAGTTTTTTTAACCCTTCAGGCATTTCACAGGAATTAAAGCAAAGTGGAGGTGAAATTTGCAAATTTAATTTTTCTTGCTGAATTTCAATTTTATTCAATTTTTTTTGTGTAACACGGAAGGTTTTACCAGAGAAACACTACTAAATATGTATTGTCCAGATTCTGCAGTTTTTAGAAATGTCCCACATGTGGCTCTAGTGCGCTCATGGACTGAAACACAAGCCCCAGAAGCAAAGAAGCACCTAGTGCATTTTGAGGCCCCTTTTTTATTAGAATATATTTTAGGCAGCATGCCAGGTTTGAAGAGGTGTTGAGGTGCCAAAACAGTAGGAATCCCCCAATAGTGACCCCATTTTGGAAACTACACCCCTCAAGGAATTAATTTATGGCTGTTGTTATCATTTTGACCTCACAGTTTTTTCACAGCACCTATTTTAATTGGGCTGTGAAATTAAAAAAATGACATTTTTTCCAATAAGATGTAATTTATGATCAAAATTTCCTATTTTCACAGGGAACAAAATACCCCGTTTTGTTGCCCAATTTGTCCTGAGTGCGGCAATACCCTATTTGTGGCAATAAACTGCCGTTTGGGCCCATGGAAGGGCTCAGAAGGAAAGGAGCGCTATGTGTTTGTTGGAGTCCAGATTTTGCTGGATTGGTTTTCGGGTGCCATGTCGCATTTGCAGAGTCCCAGAGGTATCAAAGCAATGGAAACCCACCAAAAGTGACCCCATTTTGGAAACTACACCCTTCAAACAATTCATTTATGGGTAATGTGACTATTTAGACCCCATAGTTTCTTCACAGAACTTATTTGAATTGGGCTGGGAATTTAAAAAAAAAATAATTTTTTCCAATAATATGTAGTTTTAGCTCAAAATTTCTTATTTTCACAAGAAATAAAATACTCCATTTTGTTGCCCAATTTGTCCTGAGTGCAGCAATACCCCATTTGTGGTGATAAACTGCCGTTTGGGCCCATGGGAGGGCTCAGAAAGAAAGGAGCGCTATTTGTTCTTTGGAGTCCAGATTTTGCTGGATTGGCTTTCGGGTGCCATGTCGCATTTGCAGAGCCCAAGAGGTATCAAAGCAATGGAAACCCACCAGAAGTGACCCCATTTTGGAAACTACACCCCTCAAGAAATTCATTTATGGTTGTAGTTATCATTTTGACCACACAGTTTTTTCACAGCACCTATTTGAATTGGTCTGTGAAATAAAAAAAATGAAATTTTTTCCAATAATATGGCATTTTTTATCAAAATTTCTTATTTTCACAGGGAACAAAATACCCCATTTTGTTGCCCAATTTGTCCTTAGTGCGGCAATACCCCATTTGTGGTGATAAACTGCCATTTGGGCCCATGGGAGGGCTCAGAAGCAAAGGAGTGCTATGTGTTTGTTGGAGTCCAGATTTTGCTGGATTGGTTTTCGGGTGCCATGTCGCATTTGCAGAGCCCCAGAGGTATCAAAGCAATGGAAACCCACCAGAAGTGACCCCATGTTGGAAACTAAACCCCTCAAGGAATTCATTTATGGGTGTAGTGACCATTTTGGCCCCACAGTTTTTTCACAGAACTTATTTGAATTGGGCTGGGAATTAAAACAAAATGATTTTTTCCAATAATATGTAGTTTTGGCTGAAAATTTCAAATTTTCACAAGAAATAAAATACCCCATTCTGTTGCCCAATTTCTCCTGAGTGCGGCAGTACCCCATTTGTGGTGATAAACTGCCGTTTGGGCCCATGGGAGGGCTCAGAAGGACAGGACCACCATTTGGCCTACTGGGGATTTTTTTGTGCAAAGTCATATATGCAGAAGCCCCTGAGGTACCAGTACAGTTGAAACCCCCAAGAAGTGACCCCATTTTAAAAACTACACCATGGGATGTATGATACATTTTGAAGCACTCTTTCATACGGAGCCTTAGTTTTTCGGGACACGTGTCACATTGATATATTGTGTTCTCCCTTATCCCCCTCTTATAGCAGACTTTGTACCTCTTTTGACTTTTTCCTTTCTTGCCAGTTTGGGGAACTTCTCCAGGAAAGTGTTGCCCTGGTACGATGCGTGTGGCCTCGCCTCCAGAAGTACTGGGTGCCCCCCCCCCCTTCTTGGTCCATAAAAATTAGTTTCTTGATAACCACATCTTGAAATTCCAGGAAAGTTCCCGTCTGGCCTGTACATCGATGTAGCACGTACGCGTTGTACAATGCCATCCGTATGATGTGCCCGGCCAGCTTCTTATACCACACCGCATGGCGCTGTAGGGCTTCAGGACTTGATCTGACAAGTCCACCCCTCCCATGTACCTATTGTAGCCCAGGATGCAGTCTGGTTTGCGGGTCTCTGTACTGGTACCTCGTACAGGTACATGGGTACTGGTGTGGCATCTCTCTTGTCTTGTACTTGACACACAATATGTTGCTGCTAGATTGTGCCCTGCTCTCACCCCTTCTTGTTTGCCCAAGCAGAGTCTTAGGGAGGCCTCTGAGATTTTTTCTAGCAGTGCCGCATGCCGCAGGACTTCTGGGAGTGAGGCAGTTGAAGAGTGGGACGCTGGTATAAAAATTATCCAGGTAGAGGTGGTAACCCTGGTCCAGCAGTGGGTGCACCAAATCCAACACAATTTTTTCATTAACTCCCAGTAAGGGGGGGGGGCATTCTGAGGGCTGAATACTGCTGTCCTTCCCTTCATATATCCTAAATCTGTAGGTATACCCTGATGCACTCTCGCACAGCTTATACATCTTTACGCCATACCTTGCCCTCTTACCCGGCAGGTACTGGTGGAATTGAACCCTCCCTTTAAAATGTACCAAGGACTCATCAATAGAAATACACTTCTCGGGGGTGTATGCTTGGGAAAACCGGGCACTGAAACGGTCTAATAGGGGTCTCCATTTATACAAACGGTCAAAACTGGTGTCATCTCGGGGTGGGCACGGCTCATTATCAGTATAATGTAAGAAGCGAAGTATTGCCTAATTTATTTATATTTTTAGGTTCCAGTTCAGTTCTGAAGTTGCTTTGAGGGGCCCATATATTAGAAACCCCTATCAAACACCCCATTTTAGAAACTAGACCCCTCAAAGTATTCATAACAGCATTTAGAAAGTTTATGAACCCTTTAGATGTTTCACAGGAATTTAGAGCAAAGTAGAGGTGAAATCTACTTTTTTTTTTGTCAGAAAATCCTTTTTATACCACTTTTTTTTATAACACAAAAGGTTTTACCAGAGAAACGCAACTTAATACTTATTGCCCAGATTCTGCAGTTTTGAGAAATATCCCACATGTGGCCTTAGTGCGGTAATGGACTGAAGCACCGGCCTCCGAAGCAATGGAGCACCTAGTGGATTTTGAGGCCTCCTTTTTATTAGGCACCATATCCGATTTGAAGAGGTCTTGTGGTGCCAAAACAGTAGAAATCCCCCAAAAGTGACAGCATTTTGGAAACTAGACCCCTTGAGGAATACATTGTAGTTTTCTTGGGGTGCATGCAGCTTTTTGATCAGTTTTTATTCTATTTTTAAGTGGCGCGGTGACTAAAAAACAGCAATTCTACTATTGTTTTTTTATTCTATTTTTTTTACAGCGTTCACCGTGCGCTATAAATGACATATTCACTTTATTCTGCGGGGCGATACGATTACGGCTATACCAGATGTTTATAGTTTTTTTTTATGTCTTATGGCATTTGCACAATAAAATACGTTTTTGTAAAAAATCATTTTCTTTTTGTGTTACCTTATTCTAAGAGCCAGAACGTTTTTATTTTTCCATCAATAAAGCCGTGCGAGGACTTATTTTTTGCGTAACGAACTGTAGTTTCCACCAATACCATTTTTAGGTACATGTGACTTTTTGATCTCTTTTTATTCCATTTTTTGCGAGGTGAAGTAACCAAAGAATTGTGATTCTGGGACGGTTTATTATTATTTTCTTTTACGACGTTCACCGCGCGGGATAAATAACTAAATAATTTTGTAGTTCAGGTCGTTACGGACGCGGCGATACCAATTATGTATAGTTTATTTGTTTGTTTATATATTTTTATTAATAATAAATGACTGATAAGGGAAAAGGGGGGATTTTTACTTTTAATACTTTAAAATCTTTTATTTTCTTATTTTTACACATCTTTTTTTAACTTTTTTTTTAACTTTTTTACTTTGTCCCACTAGGGGACTTGAGGGCAGGAGGCCCTGATCGCTATTCTAATACACTGCACTACATGCGTAGTGCAGTGTATTAGAACTGTCAGCTACTCACTGACAGCAAGCATAGTGGGTCCTGACGTTGTCAGGACCCACTAGGCTTCCGTCTATGGCATAGCCGGACGCCATTGTTTGGTGTCCGGTTGCCATAGTCACCATCGCCGGCCGCTATTGTGTAGCAGGCCGGCGATGGCAGCTTAACCCCTAAAAAGCCGTGATCGCTATTGAACACGGCTTTTCAGGGGTTAATCAGCGGGGACACAGCGATCGGTCCCCGCTGTAGGGGCTGTGACAGCTGCTGTATGAGACAGCAGCTGTCACAGCCCCTGTATGTGTCGGGAGGACGGCCGAAACGGCCGTTACTCCCGTGACGTACTATTCCGTCATGGAGCGCGAACAGGGCGCTTTCCATGATGTAATAGTACGTCACTGAGCGTTAAGGGGTTAAAATATTGCACGCTTTATGCTAATTACTTTATTAAGGGTCATGGGTCGGTGCCGCTATCCTGTAGAGTCACACAGTCCTAACTGCAAACGCACCTTTCAATGCTTGCTTGACATCCCCCTGACTGTTATACATAACTACCAGTCTCCTCCAACTTTCTTGGATGCGCCATGCCTTGTACTCCATGAGCACGCACCATTCAGCGAGGTGTATGCTGCCAGGCTTCATCGGTGCACCGCGCATGCCACGGGAGTACAAGGCAATGGAGAAGGCTGGTAGTAATGTAGAACACTCAGGGGGATGCCAATCAAGATATGGGGGGAGCCATTTAAATTTTCGCCTCAGGCAGCAGAAATGCTAGAATCGGCCCTGGGCGAATGCGCCACTTAAACCAGCCGCCGCCACCCCCTCCTGCACTAATTGTACCTGCCTTACAATGACTTGCCCCACCAATCAGCGCCTTTCAATGATGCTAGCGGTGCGATGATGTCATGTGGGGCTCCATATACAGGAGGCTATATGTGGGGCACTATATACAGGGGGCGCTATATGTGGGGCACTATCTACAGTGAGCTCTATGGGGCACTATCTACATGGGGCTCTATGGGGGCACTATCTACGGGAAGCAGTCTGGGTGTGGGACACATTGTATGGTGCTATTATAATCAGGGACACAATGTATGGTGCGGTTTTAATCAGGGACACAGTGTATGGTGCTATTATTATCATCATCAGGGACCCAGTGTATGGTGCTATTATAATCGGGGACAGAGTGTATGGTGCTATTATAATTAGAGGTGCAATGTATGGAGCTATTATATTTAGGGGTACAGTGTGTATTACCATGAGAATTTTATCTTTGTTTATAGGTGCAGAAATGTTTGAATAGTGAGTAGCTGAATACATCTGAGCGGCAAACTCTGCAGAAATGGGTCGTGGCCGGGAGAAGTCATCATAGAAGTCTGAAAGAGAAAAAGAACAACTAGAATCTGAGATCGTCACTGGTGAGTCACTTAATATAAATGTTTATTCTGCCTCTAATCAGTACTGTAGTCACTGTATGATCTGCAGCGAGATGATGGGTGGTATGTTGTTTTTTTTTGTGAAACAGCAACTCCCAGCATATCCTTACCATTGTTCGGTACATGCTGGGAGCTGTAGTTTTACGCTGTACAAACCTATATGGCAGGGGTTGCACTAAATTGAGCTGTATTTGTGCTGGTGCTGTATATATGTGCTGAGCTTGGTTATGATGCTGTATTTATGTCATGAGTGTCAAGTGGGGTTCGTGGACCCACTGGGCCATACCGCCTTGGTGGTATGGCAGCTGGCCAACAGGGCGCAGGTCAGAGTCTATAGTTCATATAGTGTACCTGTGGCAGCTCGGACAGTAGCAAGGCAGGCTTGGCTGGGACTAGGCAGCAGGTAGACGTCAGGCATGGAGAAGCAGGACATGCGTGGTATACAGCACACAGCACGGCTACAGTTCAGCATGGCACTAGATCAGGATACATGAACAGGGAACATTGGGAGCAGGAAACACTAGGGGACCATTTGCAAGACAAACTTGGAATACGACAACAACGCTCAGGCGTGGGAGGATGGGGCTTGGACCTTCTTATAGCCCAGGGTGCTCTGAGAGCAATCAGTTCAATCTCCAACATGCGTGCTGTAGCGTCCATGGCCACGGGCCGTCGGGTTTACTCACCTCCCGACCCCCGCAGCCATGGATCCGTGAGTGCTGGTCCCCATCTCCTTCCTAGGTGACGCCAACGCTCACTTCAGCTTCAGTCTGCTGTGTCCCGTAGGGTGCGCGCGCACGCTCGTGCCCAGCCTTAAAGGGCCAGCGTGCGCACAAGAGGAAAACATCATCATCAACTGCCATGATTTCCTGGTCTCTAAGAAGGCCCCAGCCCTTCTGATCCTTGCCTGAGCGTTGCTAGTTATCCCTCTCCATGGGCGAGTATGCTATTCAGTTCCGTATCCTGGCTGCTGAGTTGACGTGGAACAACAAGGCTTTGGTGGCCACATTCTGGCAGGGACTGTATTCAGGGATTAAGGACGAGCTGGCTGCTCGCGATCTGCCATCTACCCTGGAAGATCTTATCCTACTCGCCTCCCGGTTTGACATGAGGATCCGGGAGCATTCCCAAGAGGTTCTCCAGCCTCCTAGGCTGGATTCTACTTTCCAGCAATCCTCCTCAGTCATCCCACTAGAGGATCTTGTGCAGAGTAACCAAGCCAAGTTGTCTATCCAGGAGAGACAGCGCAGACGCACTTCTGGACTTTGTCTGTATTGTGGCCTCGGAGGCCATATTGTGCGTCTGTGTCCCCAGAGGCCAGAGATACCCCATTGCCTAGGATTGGTTGGAGAGACAACCCTAAGTGGAACTGTACCTAATAGAGTATTCTGTTCCAAACTGACTATTCCTGTGACCCTAGTATCCGGCGAGAGGATGCATCGGGTTTCTGCCTATCTTGACTCTCGGTCTGCGGCAAACTTCATTCAAAAGGAGCTTGTGGATCATCTTCAGTTGTCCACAGTTCCCCTGGAGACATCTTTGGCTGTTGCCTCGGTGAATGGACTGCCTCTGCCTGACCCTATGGTTTCTAAAACCAAGCCGTTGAAGCTCCAGGTTGGAGTCCTTCATTCTGACCTGATTTCTTTCCTTGTTTTGCCCAAGGCCATCAATCCTGTTCTGCTGGGCCTGCCTTGGCTTCGACTACATGCCCCAGTCCTGGACTGTAATTCTGGAGAGGTTCTCCAATGGGGCTCCAAGTGCCTTGGTCATTGTCTGTTGCAGATCCATCCTGTCCAGCCTCCTCGAAAGTCTTTCTCCCCAGCCGGGGCTGGGTTCTTCTTCGTTAAAAAGAAGGATGGATCCCTTCGACCCTGCATTGACTACCGTGGTCTCAACCAGATCACGGTCAAGAACAGATACCCATTGCCAGTTATATCCGTGCTGTTTGATTGCATACGAGGAGCCAAATTTTTTTCTAAACTAGACCTACGGGGGGCTTATAACCTAGTCTGGATTCGCCGGGGTGACGAATGGAAGACAGCATTTAACACCCGGGACAGTAACGCTCCCGCAGTGTTTCAGGAGTATGTTAATGATATCTTCTGAGATCTCCTCTATGTCTGTGTTGTTGTTTATCTCGATGATATTTTGATTTTCTCCCCAGATTCGACGACTCATCAGAGGCATGTCCGTCAAGTTCTACTATGATTAAGGGAGAATCGTTTATACGCCAAGCTGGAGATGTGCGTCTTTGAGAGGAGTTCTCTGCCCTTCCTGGGCTACATCATCTCGGATCAAGGTCTCAAGATGGATCCTGAGAAAGTGAGAGCTGTCCTGGAGTGGCCACTTCCTCAAGGCCTAAGGGCCATACAGCGGTTCCTGAGATTCGTAAATTTCTACCGCCATTTTATTCCTAACTTCTCATCCCTGACGGCTCCCATCTCTACCCTTACCAAGAAGGGTGTGAACGCCAAGGTGTGGACTCCAGAGTCCGCATTTATTAGCCTCAAGAGAGCCTTCACTTCAGCTTCGATCCTCCATCATCCTGACGTATCTCGGCAGTTCTCACTGAAGTGGACGCTTCCTCTGTTGGTGCTGGTGCACTTCTGTTCCAGAGGATCTCCAAAGGAAAGGCAGTAGTATGTGGCTACTATTCTAGACTTTTTTTCTTCTGCTGAGTGCAATTACTCTATTGGAGATCGGGAGCTACTAGCCATCAAATTGGCTCTGGAGGAGTGGAGAAATCTTCTAGAGGGCGCAGCTCACCCCATCCTGAACTTCACTGACCACAAGAACCTTACCTACCTTCAGTCTGCTCTATGACTGAATCCCCGTCAAGCCAGGTGGCCGCTGTTCTTCACCCGTTTCCAATTTGTGCTCCACTACCGTCCCGCAGACAAAAATGTGAGGGCCGATGCCCTGTCCAGATCGTTTGAGACGGAAGACACGGTGGAGTCCCTTCAGACTATCATAGACCCGTCCTGTTCGGTTGGCAGACAGGAGAAGAATTCTCCGCTGGGGACACAGTTCTAAACTGGCTGGGCAGGCTGGTATCCGTAAAACCCGAGACCTGATTGCTCGTCACTTCTGGTGGCCCACGCTACCTAAAGATGTTCTGGACTTTGTCTCTTCTTGCATGGTGTGTGCTTCCAACAAAGTTACTCACTCCAAGCATGCCGGCGTGCTTCAACCTCTGCCTATAACCAACGCCCCCTGGCAGCACATTGCGATGGACTTTATCACAGACCTTCCCCCCTCAGCAGGATGCAACACTGTCTGGGTGATGGTGGACCGGTTCTCTAAGATGGCACATTTTATCCCGCTGACCGGCCTACCTTCTGCTCCCCGACTGGCGAGTCTCTTCATTCAACACATCTTTCGCTTGCATGGCTTGCCTCTTCACATTGTGTCCGACCGGGGGGTTCAGTTTATTTCAAAGTTCTGGAGAGCCCTCTGTAAACTCCTGGATGTGAGATTGGACTTTTCCTCAGCCTATCACCCCCAGTCCAATGGGCAAGTTGAGAGGATCAACCAGATCATGGAGAATTATCTCTGCCACTTCATCTCTTCACAGCACGATAATAGGGTACAGCTTCTTCCATGGGCCGAGTTTTAGTACAACAACCACACAAGTGAGTCCACCACTTCCATTCCATTTCACATTGTGTACAGTCAACATACTAGAGTCCCCCTTCCAGTGTCGACCACATCTCAGGTACCCGCTGCTGACTCTGCATATGGGGACTTTCTGCAAATCTGGCAACAGACCCGGTCCTCCATTTTGCTGGCAGTCGATCGCATGAAGTGAAAAGCAGATACAAGGAGAAGAGAGCCGCCTCAGTATCTTCCAGGTACCAAAGTCTGGCTGTCCTCTCGGAACATTCGTTTGAGGGTGTCTTCGTACAAGTTTACTCCCAGGTTCCTTGGTCCTTTCGAGATTCTGCAACAGATAAACCCTGTCTCCTATAAGCTGCGGCTGCCTCCTACCCTCCGAATCCCCAACTCCTTTCATGTGTCCCTTCTGAAGCCTGTGGTCCTGAAACGCTGTAGCAAGACTTCTAGTTCCACAGTTGCTCCCAGCGGTCCTTCTGATGTGTTCGAGGTGAGGAAGATCCTGGACTGCAAAAGGGTAGGAGGAAGGACTTTCTATTTGGTGGACTGGAGAGGGTTTCATCTTGAGGAGAGGTCCTGGGAGCCAGAAGAGAACCTCAGTGCTCCTGCTCTTATTAAAAAATTCCCCTCTCACTCTGGCCCCAAGAAGAGGGGGCGTAAGAGACGGGATACTGTAGCATTTACAGGTTTACTCACCTCCCGACGCCCGCAGCCATGGATCCATGAGCGCTGGTCCCCATCTCCTTCCTAGGAGATGCCAGTGCTCACTTCAGCTTCGGTCTGCTGTGTCCCGTAGGGCGCACAAGAGGAAATCATCATCTGCCATGATTTCCTGTTCTATAAGAAGGCCCATTCTGATCCTTGCCTGAGCATTGTTAGTTATCCCAAGTCCGTCTTGCAAATGGTCCCTTAGTGTTTCCCGTTCCAGTTGTTACCCGTGCCCTGTTACCTGTTCCTGTATCCCGTGCTGTTCTTGTTCCAGTGCCTACTAGTGTCAGAGTCGTGTCACGTCCTGTGTCATCTGCCACGTCCAGAGGAATTCGCCGGCATGTAAGTCCAGTGCACGTCATTGACAGGCACATTGAAGGGGTCGATCGGCGATCGGCGGTAACAGCCATCGCAGCCATTGCAGCGGCATGTCAGCTGTGTATAACAGCTGACAGCCACTGAAGATAAAGCGTGCACAGCTCCTGTGCTCGCTTTATCTCCAGGGCGTAACTGTACGCCCGTCTGCGGGAACTCACTTGGTTTTCGGGCGTACAGTTACGCCCAATAGCGGGAAGGGGTTAAAAAGAAAAAAAAAAGATCACGTCTTTGTAATTTGATTGTGTCAATTATATTTCTACTTCATTTATATTGAGGTTCCTACACCCCTTAAAGAAGCGCTCCTGTGGAGACATGATGTCTCCTTCTGTCACCCTTTAACAAGAAATATACATTTTAAAAAAAGCTGTCAGTCCTGCGAATATCTTTCTCAGTTGCCAGCGATAAAGCGTTTTACTAATAAGGTGCTAGTGGCATTTACTGTTGTGTCTGAACACATAAGCTGCAGGACGACGGCTCCACTAGATCACATTTTTCACCTCATAAAAAAAAAAGCGCGTAATCTGACTTTCAACAGGTCACTTTTGACCACATCGTCTCATGAGAGCACTGTGACTGGGGGCTAAAGTGCTGAGTTCAGGAACACTACGTTGTTAGCCCATGTACCTGGGTTTGCTGCATGCAACTTGTGTGGTAGATGGCGGTCTCCTTACTTATACGAGTGAGCTGCTGTGCTTAAAGTTGACAACGTTATCCCGACAAGTCTGGCGCTCAATAGGGCAATGCATTTCTCTTTTAAATGAATGCCTCGCCTTGCGAACCTGCACTGGTGAAAGGCTTCCTAGGAGGAGACCCTGGGAATAGAACCCACATGTTCCTGACTCATCTAATTCATCAGCAGAGAACTTTACCAGTGCATTACCTCTGCTGTCGAGAGCCAGCTGCAAATTCTTCCAAAGATGACATGTTCTAATTCCTGCTGGAAGTGACATTTACATTTGGTCTTCTGGAGACAATAAGAGGGGTAAGAGACCAAACTGAGCACATTCCATGTGGTGTGGTGTGGTGATCAAGTGGTGTCTAAACAGTGAGTGTCTTCTGTGTTCAAATCCTGATGTGTCTAAAAAGGAGCTCTGCTGGGTGGTGTGTGTGTGCAGTGCCATTGTTGCTGCATAAGAAAGTAAATTATACAGCTGTCTCTTTTAAGACAGCTTTGGAGAGAGAGAGCGATATCTCACCAGGAGGACAATATGGGGGTTAGAACCTACATTGTACAGAGGCAATTCCTGCACTAAACTCAGATCATGTGAGCTGTGAGTCAGCTCCACAGGAACATATTTTTCACCTCTTAAAAAAAGTGAAGACAAACTTTAGATCACATTGGGGCATAACCATGTGGTGGCTTGGGTGCTTAGGCCAGGTTTGCTTTGGATTTCACCCATGTGCCTGGGTTCGTAGCTTGTGTGGTAGGTGGTGTTCTCCTTACTTATACGGGTTTGCTGCTTGTGCTTAAGGGTGACAACAATTTTGGCAAGCGGCTGACGCTCAACAGGGCAATGTATTTCTATCTTAAATGGATGCCTCACCTTGTGAACCTGCACTGATGAAGGGCCTTCAAGGAGGAGATCCCAGGGATAGAACCCACATGTTCCTCACTCCTAATTTATTAGTGGAGAACTTTACCAGTGCACTACTTCTGGTGTCAAGAGCCCACTGCAAATTTCTCCAAAGATGAAATGTTCTTATTCCTGCTGGAAGTGACGATTACATTTGGGCTTATCTGAACAATAAGAAAGCCCAGAGATCAACCTGAGCTGGTGGGCTGGTGCTTAAGCTGCACCCTAAACAGTAAGTGTCTTCTGTGTAGTCCATGGTTCAAATCCTGATATGTGGCCTTGTCTAAAAGGGAACTCTACTGTGTGGTGTGGTGTGGAGGCAGTGCAGTGAGAGTATTGCTGCATAAGAAAGTTACTTGTATGGGACCACTGCATTTATATAGTAGATTATTGAAGATTTCAGCAATATACACATTACTCAAACAAGTATCATAATCCATAGATGGCACTTTGGGAAAGGGGGCATAGCCCAAGGTCACCAGGATGACAACATGGGGATCAGAACCCACATTGTACAGAAGTGATTCCTGCACTCAACTTGTGAGCTAGCTGCACGGCAGCTTTACAAGGATGCATTTTTCACCTCTTTTAAAAAAGGGTAATCGGACCTTCAACAAGAAAAACTTTAGATCACATTGGGGAGGGTTTCAGCATGACAGCATGGTGGCTTAGGGCTTAAGTGCATAAGCCTTCTTTGCTATGGAATTAGCCCATGTCCCTAGGTTCAAAGCATCCTCCATGCATGGTAGATGGCAGTATCCTTACTTATACGACTTTGTTGCTTGTGCTTCAAGGTGACGACATTTTTCCAACAATTTTGGCAAGCGGCTGATGTTCAAACTGGCAATGCGTTTCTCCTTTAAAAGGCTGTCTCGCCTTGAGAACCTAAACTGATGAAAGACTTACAAAGCTAAGACACACGGAGGAGATCCTGGGGATAGAGCCCACATGTTCCTGACTCCGCTAATTCATCAGCAGAGTACATTACCAGTGCACTACCTCTGCTGTTGAGAGCCCACCACAAACTCTTCCAAAGATGACATGTTCTTATTCCTGCTGGAAGTAATGATTTAATCTGGTTTTATGGGGACAATAAGAAAGCTAAGATGCAAACGTTAGCTGGTGGTGTGGTGTTTAAGTGGTATTGAAACAGTGAGTGTCTTCTGTGCAGTCCTTGGTTCAAATCCTGATATGTGGATTGTACAAAATGGTACTTTGCTGGGTGGTGTTTATAGTGGTGTGGAGGCAGTGCAATGAGATTGTTGCTGCATAAGTAAGTTATCTAAAGAAAGTTACTTATGCAGCTGTCTCTTTTGAGACAGCTGTATTTATATAGTAGATTATTACAGATTTCAGCAATATACTCATCGCTCAAACAGGTTTCATAATCCATTCCTCCATAAGCAGCACTTTGGGAAAGAGGGAGCTGCCCAAGGTCACCACAAGGACAACATGGGTGCTAGAACCCACATTGTACAGAAGTGATTCCTGCACTCAACTCGGATCACACAAGCTGTGAGCTAGCTACATGACAGCTTTACAAGGACACATTTTTCACATCTTTTAAAAACGGGTAATCGGACCTTCAAGAAGAAAAACTTTAGATCACATTGGGAAGAAGGGGGCAGTATGACAGTATGGTGGCTTGGGGCTTAAGTCACTAGGCCTGGTTTACTATAGAGTTAGCCCATGGCCCTTGGTTCAAAGAAGCTTGTGTGGTAGATGGCGGTTTCCTCACTTATACAAGTTTGTTGCTTGTGCTTGGTGACGTTTTTTCAACAATTTTGGCAAGCAGCTGATGCTCAACAGGGCAATGCATTTCTCCCTTAAAAGGATGCTTGGCCTTGTGAACCTGCACTGGTGAAAGACTTTTGAAACTTAGACACAAGGAGGAAATCCTGGGGATAGAACCAACATGTCCCTGACACTACTAGTTTAATAGCAGAGAACATTACCAGTGTACTACCGCTGCTGTCAAGAGGTGACCACAAACTCTTCCAAAGATGTTATGTTCTTATTCCTGCTGGAAGTAATGATTTCATCAGGTTTTATGGGGACAATAAGAAAGCTAAGATGCAAATGTGAGCTGGTGGTGAGCTGGTGGTGAGCTGGTGGTGAGCTGGTGGTGAGCTGGTGGTGAGCTGGTGGTGAGCTGGTGGTGAGCTGGTGGTGAGCTGGTGGTGTGGTGTGGTGTTAAAGTGGTATTGAAACAGTGAGTGTCTTCTGTGCAGTCCTTGGTTCAAATCCTGATGTGTGGATTGTACAAAATGGTACTTTGCTGGGTGGTGTTTATAGTGGTGTGGAGGCAGTGCTATGAGATTGTTGCTGCATAATTAAGTTATCGAAAGAAAGTTACTTATGCAGCTGTCTCTTTTTAGACAGCTGTATTTATATAGTAGATTATTACAGATTTCAGCAATATACTCATCTCTCAAACAGGTATCATAATCAATCCCTCCATAAGTGGCACTTTGGGAAAGGGGGAGCAGCCCAAGGTCACCAGGAGGACAACATGGGGGACAACATGGGGGTTAGAACCCACATTGTATAGAAGTGATTCCTGCACTCAACTCGGATCACACAAGCTGTGAGCTAGCTGCACAGCAGCTTTACAAGGGTGCATTTTTCACATCTTTTAAAAACGGGTAATCGGACCTTCAACAAGAAAAACTTTAGATCACATTGGGAAGGAGGTGGCAGTATGACAGTATGACAGTGTGGTGGCTTGGGGCTTAAGTCACTAGGCCTGGTTTACTATAGAGTTAGCCCATGGTCCTTGGTTCAAAGCATCTTGCATGCTGCTTGTGTGGTAGATGGCGGTTTCCTCACTTATACAAGTTTGTTGCTTGTGCTTGGTGATGTTTTTCCAACAATTTTGGCAAGCAGCTGATGCTCAACAGGGCAATGCATTTCTCCCTTAAAAGGATGCTTGGCCTTGTGAACCTGCACTGGTGAAAGACTTTCAAAACTTAGACACAAGGAGGAAATCCTGGGGATAGAACCAACATGTCCCTGACACTACTAGTTTAATAGCAGAGAACATTACCAGTGTACTACCTCTGCTGTCAAGAGGTGGCCGCAAACTCTTCCAAAGATGACATGTTCTTATTCCTACTGGAAGTAATGATTTCATCTGGTTTTATGGGGACAATAAGAAAGCTAAGACGCAAACGTGAGTGGGTGGTGTGGTGTTTAAGTGGTATTGAAACAGTGAGTGTCTTCTGTGCAGTCCTTGGTTCAAATCCTGATGTGTGGATTGTACAAAATGGTACTTTGCTGGGTGGTGTTTATAGTGGTGTGGAGGCAGTGCAGTGAGATAGTTGCTGCATAAGAAAATTTCTTATGCAGCTGTCTCTTTTGAGACAGCTGTATTTATATAGTAGATTATTACAGATTTCAGCAATATACTCATCACTCAAACAGGTATCATAATCCATTCCTCCATAAGCAGCACTTTGTGAAAGTGGAAGCTGCCCGAGGACAACATGGGTGTTAGAACCCACATTGTACAGAAGTGATTCCTGCACTCAACTTGGATCACACAAGCTGTGAGCTAGCTACACAGCAGCTTTACAAGGACACATTTTTCGCCTCTTTTAAAAACGGGTAATCAGACCTTCAACAAGAAAAACCTTGGGACATGACAGCAGCTTGGGGGTTAACTGCTTTTAAGACTGGAGATCGAACTCACATGGTCCTCACGCCTCGACTTTATCAGCAGAGATCTCTACCAGTGCGCTACCTCTGCTTTCGACATCTAGCAACAAATTCTTCCAAAGATAACATGTTCTTATTCCTGCTGGAAGTGACGTTTGCATTTGGTCTTATGGGGTCAATAAGAAAGCCCAGAGCTCAGCCTGAGCTGGTGGTTTGGTGATTAAGTAGTGTCTTCTGTGTGCACCTTGGTTCAAATCCTGAAGTGTGGCCTTGTCTGAGAGGATACCTTGCTGGGTGGAGGTGGTGTAAAGAGGAGGTTGCTGCATAAGAAAGTTACTTATGGGGCTGAACCAGTTCACTTTTACAGAACATTATTACAGATTTCAGCAATATACTTATCACTCAATCAAGTATCACGTTCTGTCACCCTGTAGGTGTTGCTGTATAGGGAAGAGGGGAAAGCTGAATGTTGAGCACATAAGCTGTGAGCTAGCTGCTCCACCGAAAATGCGTTTTCACCTCAGAGAAAAAGTGCGGTATTCTGACTTTCAACAGAAATCACTTTGGACCAAACTGACCGACCGACATGCGCTGTGTGCTGTGACTGGGGGGCTTAGGGCCAGGGCCGGTTTTAGACAGAGTGTGTTGGCTGCTGGGGCTTTTTTGCCAGGGCTGCTTTTTTGTCTCAGTCCATCCCAGCCTCCAGCTGACGCTTGGCATTGTGAATGGTGATCGTAGACTTGTGTGCAGTGACCATGAAACCCATTTCATGAAATTCCAAAAGCACAGTTCTTGTGATGTCACTTCCAAAGGCAGTTTGGGACTCTATAGTGATTGATGCAACAGAGAATAGGTGATTTTTAAGCACCATGTGCTCCGCAAGATTTTTCCGTGGTCTACCGGTTTGTGGCTGAGCTGTTGTCACTCCTAAACACTTCCACTTCACAATAATAACACTTGCAGGAGACCGGGGCAGATGTAGCAGCTCCAAAATGTCACAAACTGACCTGTGGCAAAGGTGGCATACTATGAAGTCCAATTCATACAACTACCAATGTTTGTCTATGGAGATTGCATGGCTGTGTGCCTGATTTTATGCACGTGTTTGCAATGGGTGTGGCTGAAACCTCTGAACTCAATAATTAGGAGGGGTGTCCACATACGTTTTGGCCACATAGTGTACTATAAGGCCAGGTAGTTTATTTTTGGCCATGTGGGAGTGAAGGTGGTCCCTCTCAGTTGCTGGTGCCCATAGCAATATATCTGCTATCATTGGAGTCACTCCCTTGCTGTTGGATATAATTTAGTATTGCTTGCTTTCACTAACCTAATTGTAAGTTCCCATGGATTGCTTGTCAAGGAACAATTGAACAATGGGCAACAGTTCTAGATATAGACCTATTTTGGATGGAGTTATATGGTCATCAGGACTATACACGTTATGCTAACCACAAGGGTAGGGCTGTAAAAAATCCTCAGTTTTCCTCGAAAATAAGAGAATAGTTGTCACAATGAATAAATGAAATACTATACACACATTTTGGGCATGGTGGATATCATGCACATGTAATCCAAATACAAAACAGCTGCCCCAAAAAAGAAAAGACTAATATGTTATGAATGCTATCTATTGTGGGTGAACTATCCTGGAAGTAAAAAAGTCTCCTATGTAGTATAAGATAATTGGTCAGACGCTTCAACAATGCCATGTTAATGCAAAAATATAACACGGCTGGTGGTGCAAATACCAAGTATATAACCAGTGCCATAATTTGAAACCGAAAATAACTGTACCTCTTGCTAAAATATAGGAATTCATACCTGACCTGGCTCCAGTTCACCAATCTCTGTCATCCAATGTAATAAAGAATATTCATTCCCTGGGTGATATTTACATCATTGAGTCCTCCAGCAATTTTTAGGGCTTGTCCACACGTGACGGATTTGCTCCGTATTTTCCATCCGGAATTGCGGACGGAAAATACGCAGCAGAATACAGTAGCCGAAAACAGTGGTGTGGTTTAACAAATGTCATCCACACGCTGTGGAAAAATTCAGTCCAGAAATTCACCTGCGGAGCGTAATTAAGGTTCCGCAGCATGCCAATTATTTCTGCAGAAAGTGAACTGATTTCCTGCGTTTTTTTTATGTACTTTGTAATTTGCTACGAAAATGCTGCAGAATTTCTTACAGGAGGTGGAAATACACGCTGCGTAAATACTGAGTACGCTAAGAAATTGACCTGCTGTGCGGAATTTTATTCCATAGCATGTCAATTGTATTTGCGTAAATGCTGCTTATTTGTTGCGTGTTTTCCCCATTGAATTTAATGGGGACGCAAAACCTGCAACAAATAGCAGTTGTTGTGTTTCTTTGCGGCGTGTTTAGCAGCGATTCCGCTGCAAAAATCGCAATTTAGAAAAAAATAAAATCTTATACCCAGGTGTCTGTGTTTCGGCCTGCAGGGATGACGTTTCATCCCATGTGACCGCTGCAGCCAATCACAGGCTGTAGCGGCGGTCACATGGGATGAAACGTCATCCCAAGAGGTCGGCCTGGATGACACCAGGCGGCCGGCCGCCTGGGATGACGCTTCATCGCAAGTGACTGCCGCTGCAGCAGTCTCTTGGGATGAAATGTCATCCCAGAAGGCCGGCCTACTAGCAGGCCAGCTAAGTGCTGCAGTGGACATTCCAGTCGAAAACTGCACCACAGTCTGCGGTTTTTCGCCAGATATTCCCTGCCGTGCACAGGGCGGATACGCTGCATGCTTTTACGCAATGTATGAAACCCATACCTCCCAACCGTAATGGATTCAGCGGGACAATCCCAGATTCCGGGCGGTGTCCCGCTGTCCCAGGCGGCCGGGGGTATGTCCCGCTGTCAAACTAATTCTGAAGCAGGGAACCATCAGCTCCCTGCTTCAGAATTAGTTCAGAGCGGAGGAGCAGAGGGAGCTCCTCCACTCGCGGGCTACTGTAAGCGCTGTGCTCGGGGAAGCCCTTGATGTTACTGTCCATATTTGGACAGTGACGTCAGTGCTACTCTTGTTGCGGAATCCCTGGCCAGTGTCGACAATGGGGATTCCGCTCAAGGAGTAGCTACTGACGTCACTTTTCATATATGAACAGTACCGTCAAGGGCTTCCCCAAGCATAGCGCTTACAGTAGCGCTGTGCCTGCGGTGTCCTCGGCGAGCGGAGGAGCTCCCTCTACTCCTCCACTCTGAATTAATTCTGAAGCAGTGAGCTGATGGCTCCCTGCTTCAGAATTAGTGGCTACTCCTTGAGCGGAATCCCCATTGCCGATGATCTGGCCGGGGATTCCGCTCTTAGAGGAAACCCCTGAGGTTACAGTCCATATATGGACATTGACGTCAGTGGCTCCTCGTGGAGCGGAATCCCCGGCCAGATTCGGCAACGGGGATTCCGCTAAAGGAGTAGCCACTGACGTTTTTATATTTTTTTCTTTTTTTTGAACCACAGCTATTCAACTGCAAAAATCGCAACATCTGCTATTTGTTGCGGGTTTTACCACCCCATTGAATTTAATGGGAAATCCGCATATTTCTGATTATTTTTTTGTGCAGCGTGTGGATGAGATTTGTTCAGATCTCATCCACTCTACTACTACTGTATTATGCTGCAGATTTTCTGCAATGAAATCCGTTGCAGAAAATCCACATTATTTACTCTGTGTGTGGACATCCCCTAAGAAGAATGTGACCTAAAGTAGTGATGCTTAAAAAGATTGTCCAGTCCTACCCAAAGCCTGATCATTGCAGAAAAAAATTCTATAACTATAGATTAGAATATACTTTGTGTTTTATTTCCTCACCATTTTCAAGATCTCTTTTTGCTTTCAGTGAACAGAAACCTTCTTATTAAGGGTATGTTCACACGCACTAATTACGGACGTAATTCAGGCGTTTTTGCCCCGAATTACGTCCAAAAATAGCGCCTCAATAGCGTTGACAAACATCTGCCCATTGAAAGCAATGGGCAGACGTTTGTCTGTTCACACGAGGCGTATATTTACGCGCCGCTGTCAAATTACGGCGCGTAAATAGACGCCCGCATCAAAGAAGTGACCTGTCACTTCTTTGGCCGTAATTGGAGCCGTTACTCATTGACTCCAATGAATAGCAGCGCCAATTACGTCCGTAATGGACGCGGCGTTCAAGCGCCTGCACATGCCGTTACGTCTGAAATTACGGGGATGTTTTCAGGCGGAAACATCCCCGTAATTTCAGCCGTTACGGATGCCCTCGTGTGAACATACCCTTACCCTCAAAAGTTAAACCTGAACGAGTGCTGCTCACAGCTGATAACTTGTTACAGTGTAACATCAATCTAGGCAATCCCCTGTAAACTATACACAGCAGCAACACCCATCTATTTCTTGTCCTGGACCCCACAATTTTTGGTCAGAGCAGACGAAGATTGGAAACTGGAAAATAATCTGATAAACTGATCTATCCAATACTTCATAATCTATATTTATGGTAATTCCCGATAAAATATATTGCATCTGGGGTCACGATAGTGTTAGGGGGCAGTAGGGGGTCACCACATGAAATTCCATCACCCCGTTTATAAACCCAGACACAGATGAATATCTTGCAGCATGGTGCCATGTCCTGGTCTTTTGTGTTGTACAATACAGTAACCGTGTGTTTGTATGTGCACTGAAATGCCGGTGTATTCCTTGCCAGGATGTGACATTCTCTCCCTCCGCGTTGCTTGGCAACATTTGTCTCATAAATCGGCGCCTTATCCTGAGAAGGAGATGAGCTGTGAGGAGAAACAGGGAATTCACTTGGCTCCAGCTCCGGCCTGGACAAGAGAACACTTTTGGGGAGGATGGGGTGAAATTTTTATTTTGCTTGGAAAAATAAAGACCAGAAGGTAACACTATGCACAGATTCTTTACTTACTTCAAGATGTTTCCAAGGAGAAGCCTGAAGCGGAGTGGGGGGGGGGGCAGGTGGAAATGGGGGCACATGATGTTTGAAATCTTGGGAGGATCTGTTAGGCGTTGGCTGTCAGGTCTTGGAAGACTGCCGAATAACACCTTCATATAGTATTCCTTTAACTCCTTCATTACTGCTTTACAGAGACTGCTTGTAGCTTGTAGTGCATAGGCATTAGCATTTAGGCAGGATATTCACACAACATTTACTCACGTTTTCGGTGGCGTTTTTCGTGTGTGTTCTTTTTTTACTTTGTACATGTACTAAGAGGCAAAAAACAGAAATTCTGGCTTTGTTTGATCGCTATAATCTACTACAATACTTCTGTATTGTAGTGTATTATGCCTGTCTGTGTAAAACTGACCTAATAGGAGTACAAAGATGGCAGACCTTGCGTGGGCCGATGCGGTGAAAGAGTGAGCCCTCTCCCTCTGTCTAACCACTTAGATGCCACGGTCACTAGTCAAAGTCAGCTCCAAATGGTGGTCTTCTACTGGACTATTGGGCCCATTATGGTGTCAGCGCCTGGGCCAACCATGGGAGTCTCTGGTGGCTAGTCTGGCCCAGGTTTGCAGTCATCAAGGAGCTCAGAGACTAAATAAAATTGATTTCATAGCTGCAGGGGAAGGGGGAGTCCATCCTTGTTTAGAAATATCCATGTATGAAGTCAGATAGTCCAAAGGTAACCAGAAATGTCTCTGTGCTCGGAGATTTATTCATGTCATCTGATAGAAAACCTTTAACCCACACTTATTGCACAAAACTGTGCCCGTAATCACGTTATTACAGACACGGCTGGCCGCTGACGGCCACAGACATCCACTCGCATCTGCGGGCCGTGCTCCCATACACAGTATGGGAGCACAGTCCATAAAAAGCAAAAAATAGGACATGTCCTATCTTTTGCGGAGCCTTTCTATGGCACGGACACCTTCCTGTAAATATACGGGAATGTGTCCGCCGGCTATAGAAATGAATGGGTCCGTAATTACGGACCATGATTACGGCCTCTAATTATGGACTAAATCTACGGTCGTGTGCATGGGGCCTTGCACGGACAGCTTCCTGTAAATATACGGGAATGTGTCCGCCGGCTATAGAAATGAATGGGTCCGTAATTACGGACCGTGATTACGGCCTCTAATTACGGACTAAATCTACGGTCGTGTGCATAGGGCCTTGCACGGACACCTTCCTGTAAATATACGGGAATGTGTCCGCCGGTTATAGAAATGAATGGGTCCGTAATTACGGACCGTGATTACGGCCTCTAATTACGGACTAAATCTACGGTCGTGTGCATAGGGCCTTGCACGGACACCTTCCTGTAAATATACGGGAATGTGTCCGCCGGCTATAGAAATGAATGGGTCCGTAATTACGGACCGTGATTACGGCCTCTAATTACGGACTAAATCTACGGTCGTGTGCATGGGGCCTTACATCTTCCTTCAACCATTATTTTGACAGTGGAGTTATGTATAGCAACTGTTGCAGGAGAAAAATGGTGTGTTGGCCTTGGCAACCAATTATTATTATTTTTTTCCCAACGTTCCTTACATGCTAGTTGAAATCTGATTATCATATCACACATATCAGAGAGGGGTGGAAGCAGTTGGCGTAACAACCTATATGACCATGCACATTAACTATCTTAACTAACCCTTTACTGACCCTACTATTGACACCAGAAGATCTTAAGATCCTAAACTAATATAGTAGTCCAATGAGATTCAGGAGCTTGTTGGTTGGAGACAGTCTGCATTGGAAATACTCATCCTGTTGCTTAGTTAAGATCCAGTAGACGAAGTATTTTTTATGAAGATGTCTAGGTGGCTACTTAGGCAGTCATGGAGGCTTCATTATATATCTCATTCTCAACAATATGGGAGCCTAGCTATTTATGACTCCAGGTTGTTAGAAGAAGGGGCTAAAGGCCCTTTTACACCAATCGACAATCGGCCGGTGCAGCGAGCGCCGATTAACAAGTCCTCGTTGATCGACGTTCTTTTGCTCCTGTCACACGAAGCTATGGATGAGGACTAACGATGATTACTCCGATCGCTTGTCCCCATACATTATTATCATGTCGCAATGCATATCCCTGTTTACACAGGGAGATGTGCTGCCGACAACGATAATATTCAACATTTTTTAAAACGATACAATCAGCAGATGATCGAGCGTTTGCTGGTTCATCTGCTGATCGCTGCCCTGTTTACACAGGGCAATTATCGTAAACAAGCTTTATATGAACGCTTGTCTGCCCAATAATTGCCCAGTGTAAAAGGGTTTTTGCCCAGATAAGCTTTTAAGAGACATCAATAGTATGATTATGTAATAGTTATTTTGTATTTAAAATATATATGGAAACCATTGAACGCAAAATGTTTTATTTTTTTAATAAAACAATGTTTTAGATGATTGTCATCAACTTTTAAATTGTTTTTTTGAATTAAATTTAGATGTGATCGTTATTAGCTGGATCCTGCATGTCAGAGACACGCAGGACTAGCTTTTAGCCAAGCCGTCAGTCCTGCTGACCTGGCATAATCGACTATGACGGCAAGATACAGCTTCTATGTATACAGGATACATAGAAGCTGTATCTCAAAAAGTAATTTTTTTTTTATAAACCAAATTTGATTGAAATCTTAAAATATCGTTGTATTAAAACAAAATTGCTTTCAAAGGTTTCCATAGCCTCTATGAAGTCGATTAAACCTATGGGTTGTATTTTTTATTATATACATATGAATTATTGTATGCTTGTTGTTCCTTGCAGTTTCGAGTTTATCTTATAATATTTTCCTCGCTTTGTGCGATGGTATTTGGCGGCACTGGAAACATAAAACAATTGAAGCAATGACAGATATTTGGCATATTAATATTGTAGTGTGTCTTTAACCCATTACTGGGTCACCAACAAACGTGATAATGGTGAATTAGAAAGTCTGGAAGACCAAGGAAGATGATCAGTTATCTGCTTGTAATTTTGGAATTGTGTTTCTTGGGTCCTCCAAATGATGTTATTCTGAGGTCCCATCCTCCATCTGTATAGAACATTTATACATCCAATTAAAATTGTATCAGAAACTGTGTTGTTATCATTGCACGCATAGGGCATATAAAAAATAACGTCTAATAGGTAATTTGTGAATCAGCACCAAATTGCGGTTTTCTTCTACTGGAACTTTGGGTCAGAGTCTGGGATCATCAAAGGATCTTGTGGTGGGCCCATTCGACCCTTTGTATATGAGTGGAATTTATGTTGAGTAAACTCCAGGGATGATCATGTCTAAGAGAGATATGTAAAGCAATGGGGCTTAATATTAATACTAGTGCGAGAAAAAAAAAATTGTTTTACTAATAACTAGCGTTCTGAGCTTTCCTTATGCTTTCTAAATTTCACATGCAAAAAAAAACAACATTTTTTTTTGTAGATTGACAGCAATGCTATTGTATGCTCTACTTTTTATACATGACTGCGGGTTGTTTTGGTTTTGCGCATCCAACACTTTAAGGGTGGAGTAGGCTGGCATTGATTCACCAGAGTAATCAATGACAATAACTCATGTGCCAAACATTCTTCACTTTGTTCGGGGTGAATCCAACATCAAAGGTTCACTCCACCCAAAATTAAAAACACGTTTTTGGGTGTAGTTGAATTAGTATTAAAAAAGAAAACAGGCAAATAATGTCCTGTTTTCGTGGATGCTTTTTCTAAGAACATTGTACACCAGGCAACAATTATTTGGTTGGGGCTTGTGATCCTGACCAATCACTATAACAAGGGGAACCAGAAGTCATGCGGGCCATTCTCCTTTAGTTTTTAGCATAAGTGTTAATGAAAGATTTTTTCATCGATGGGGGTGTGAGAGTCTTTAATCTCTAAATTGCTGGGACTCCCATAAGTCTATGATAGCACCGTCAACATTTAGGTTGGAGATCTGTGGCATGCACGTGGAGCTAGTAGGGTGGCTCACATAGTTCCTAGGGTTCCGCCTTACAGTAGCCACTGCATTTTCCACTGTATAGTTCAACTGTATGGAACTGTATTTTTTTTAAATCTTTTATAATTGAAGAGAATAGAAACTTTTTTGCCAAGTATGATAATCACAAAAAATTGCAATTCACATATTGAAAAACGTAAAACACGATGGGTTAGCACGTGTCATACAATGCAAAGTACGACACGTGGATACCGCACTGCAGTAGCATACAAAGTGTCCTTACACCTACATGTTTGTGCCCTAATAACACGATATCTACTTCTTGATGGGAATAGCTCTAAAAGAATATGAGATGGGTGAGAACTGTCCTTAAAAATTCTAGTAGTTGTACTAACACACCGTTTCTAAAAATCTCAAGACAGTTATAAAACATTACAACCAATTATGGATACACCAGTTTTAGCAACCCGACAAAACAAACACTTTTCCCAAACACTTGCCATCCCAAACTATACTGTAATCCCATAAGTCAAAATACTTTCAATAGTTGCCCGATAAAATCTCTGTAGAACCTCAGCACTAAGACCACTGTAACTGCCGCCGCTCCCCACCACAGCAGTATACTTACCTCACCATGGCATCCTCTGGTTACTGGCCAGCCCCGCATCCCTACTTCACTCCAGTCTGGTTGCAGCCTTCATCGCCGCCGCTCTCCTCCTGCATCTCTGCCACTTCCTAATGCACGCTCTAAGGCTGGGTTCCCACAGTGCAGATTTGCTGCAGATTTTTGTATGCGTGTTTTAAGCCAAAACCAGGAACACAACCTAAACAGAAGAAATTGATAAAGAAAGGCCTTATAGGTCTGCTCTCCTGGCTCCAATTCAGTTTTTTGCTTACAAAATGCAGCCAAAATTTGCAGCAAATCTGCACTGTGGGAACACAGCCTTACCCTTCTTTTAAAAAGCCAGTGCGTGCCAAATTATCCACCCAGCTTTTCAGGCTATAAAAGGATACGTCAAATTTCAAAACTAGCTTGAGAGATTAGGTTCCTTCCTAGCCTGCTAGTGATACCCTGCATTTACTTAGTCTGGATTTCAATTGACTGACCTTTGCCTGTACCTTTGACTATCCTTGCCTTCCACCTGCCCAGACCTTTTGTGACCCGTGGCAAACCTTTACCACCTGCCCTGACCTTTGGCTCTACCAACCGTGGGTGCCCATCTGACCTATGCTATACCAGAACTTACATTCTATTTGCTGATTTTGTACTGTACCTGTTCACATTGGCTGTTGCCAAGGGAGACTACTCTGGGGCAGCGACCTAGGGTTCCCCTGCGGCGAAGTCCAGATCCCAGTATAGGGGTTAAAGGGTGAATACCTGGGGTCCCCTTAGACTCTGCTACCTGGTTTAGCCCCACGTCAAATCCCTTGGTGACACAGTGGGCTCACACCATCTTCTGCAGGCCCCTTGGCAATTTAATTTTCCACAGGCCCCGTGACAACCACATAATTTCAAAACTCTGAAAAAAAAAATACATTTATGATCCATCTTGACTGTAGCATATATCAGTGCAAACCATGTACAGTGGTCGTCCCTTAAATCTTTTCACTACCTCCTCCTGATTTCTACCTATACTAATCGGGAAATGCTCTTGTGTTGGTCTTCAAATTCCTTCGTCTTTTCCGTATTCAGAACAAAATTATTCTCAACTTGCTGAATCTCTGACCGATATGAGTTTTCGTTCTTATCTGTAATAAAGCCAATCAGTGACATGTCATCTATATATTTCAGTAAGGGGTTACCCCTATGATATATTCCACAATCTGAGGTGGAAAGGAGAACAATGTAGGATTGTAGACAACAACTTTGAAGTGCTCCTAAATTTGACCTTCTCGGTGATGTCAGATCTTCCACCCTGACCACCTGATGTCTGCCAGTCAAGAAGCTCAGCAGCCAATTACATAATTCCATTAACAAACTGAGCCTCCCCAGCTTAGCAACAAGGCGTGAGGGTACCACCATATTCTAGAAGCAAGATGCACATTTATAGCATGTGCAAAATTGAAACTTCCATGGGCCTTCTCGAATTTAAGGACCTCAATAACCCCATTTCCACTGCACATGGCCCCTCAAAACACCTTTTTCCTGGGGTGATATGGAGTGCATTTGTGTTGCACTCACAGGCTGGAGGTGCCACAAATTTTTTTTTCGCTATAGTAAAATGTTGGTTATGGTTAGAGTTACTTAAAGGGTAACTAAACGCTTGACAAACTTCTGACATGTCAGTGACATGTCAGAATTTTGGATGGGTGGGGGTCCGACCACTGAGACTCCCACCAATTCATTAAAACGAATCGGCAGAAGTGCTCGTGTGAACAATCAGCCACTTTGTGTCTGTTCGGCTTTTTCCGGAAATTAATGTATTTGAGTACGGACTCAATAGAAAGTCTATGAGCCTGTACTTTCCGGAAAAAGCCGAACAGAAACTAAGCGTCTGCCGCTTCGTTTTAGTGGTTGGTAGGGGTCTTAGTGCTCGGACCCCCATCAATCAAAATTTCTGACATGTCACTATGACATGTCAGAAGTTTGTCAAAGGTTTAGTTACTCTTTAAGTTTTACATTTGATTTACTAGAGTTTCTTTACCTGTAAGTTAATGATAATAAGTATAAAAACATTTTTACTTATTCAACTCTGTGTTATCTATAGTGGAACATATTATAATGCTATATATAGTGGAACAGCGTCTGTGAGCCTTGACGGGCAGTTTGCTGTTTACAAAATTATCAAGACATATGAAACAAATATATACCGACATTTTTTTAGGATCCTCTCAAAAACGGGGAATTTGAGAGTTATTGTTACTTAGACACGTAATATGTCATTCATAGAGCAAGTGCTCAATGGAAACCTCATTAAACTAAACTTAAATTATTTTCTATTCAGAGGTAACAGGGGGCGTACATTACAGGAGAGGGGGCCCAATTGTAAAAATTTAAATTCTCATATTTGTTTTATACCATCTTCAATAGAGTGACAATTGTTCACCTCTTCCCTTTTAATCCCTTTAGGAAAGAAGACTCGATGCCCATGGTAAATAAATTTGTGAGTTAGTCCTTTGCAACAGCAAAGATAGAATATGCAGAGTTGCATTCGACCATTAAAACGTGTTTGATGACTTACAATTTTCAAAACACCAAAATATATTACAACACATAAAAATAATAATAATAATCTAGATGGATGTTCTGTTAAATGGATAAGCAATGTATGTGGGTAGTACATTTGTCTAGACAAGACTTGATGTGTATGAATTGTATGTAGACTGGGGTTTCATGGGAGAAGCTGAACCGTATTGGGAGAGCTCCACGGACTGCAGGAAAGAGGAGGAGGGGTGAATACGTTGGAAAAAATGCCCAGGAGCGTGATTGGGCTAAGGAGTTAAAGGAGGAGTGGCTATAGGGGATATATGGTTGAGTTCAAGGGCACAGCCCTGCCTTACCTTCTGCTGCAGCGTGAAGTAACACCTTGGAGTTACACTCTGTGTAGTGAGGAGACCTTTTCTTATATCTGTCCTCTCTTTTTCTTCTTTCCAGCATGGCTGATGCTTTGATGCAGCGGGTGGCAGCGGAAGGTACCGCCTGGCTGGAGGAATTCCTGAAAAAGAAAGATGGAGGGGTTAATCCACCGGCCCCAGGACTACCGGCCGCAACGGATTACCCACCCTCCCGCGCGACTACACCCGAGTCCCGTTCCCGGACATGCCTGCTCTTCAGGGGCTGTCGTCACCAGCGATGCCGGGAGGCACACGGGGCAAATACAGCCTGTTTCTCCCTCCACATAGTCGGAAGGTATGGTATCCCCTTCCCCCGGCCTAGTTCAGGCTTCCACCATCCCCCCGCATACGCCCAACGGTCGCCGCACTAACCTGGCTCCTGGTAGGAGTGAGGACCGGGCATCGCTGGTCGGGCGGGCGGTACATATGACTTCTGCTACCCACCCACCATGCTCAGATGGGGTGGAGCAGCTCCAGAGGACATGGTGGCCTACCACGAGGTCGGCACCCTGGAATGGAGCCGTGCAGGCGCATATGGCGCACTTTGCAGTGCTGCCCTCCTTTTCGGCGTTGCTGCACCTTCCATGCTCCTAGAAGCGGATGAGCGGGACAGAGAAGCAGTGGCTGCGAGGGGGGTTGGAGGTAAGGTCAGGCCAAAGAGGCAACGCAGGAGTGCTGCTGTAGGGATGCCTCATGGCCAAGCGCCCTGTCCAGCTGCATGATCTGTTGATGGGAGATTGGATGACGATGGCGCTCAGCCAGGGCTGCAGAAGTATCCACAGCGACGACAGTATCCTTTGCAAAGTGACCCCTCCTGTTCAGCACTTTGTAGGTCGGGACAGGGAACGTTCCACTAGGGCTGTTTCCAAGGGGAATAGAGGTGATGCTGGTCACTCTTCTGCTTTGTCTCTTTTTTCTTTTGAAGGTTCAGCAAGGAGGTCGTCTAGAAGGGGGAGGAAACGTCGATCTGGAGGTGGGCGTCGTCACGATCGCCGAAGACATCGCCATTCCAGAGGGGGTCGTTCACGGGTGCGGCAGTCACCTTCGTCATCTTCAGAAAGATTACCGTCCTCTTCTTCACTGTCATCATCATCATCATATTCTCCACCGCGGAGGTCGAGCCGTGTCGAAGATTTGGACGGGCTGTCCCAGGTTGCTTCTTTGGCCAATATTCCTAGTGAGGAGCAGTCCGTGGTTCCGTCAGTGCCCGCTTTGGATAAAACAACCTCGAGAGTGGCGGGGACCCCTGCTCTCTGTGAGTCTTCATGCGTTGACGAATGGCTTAGTACTAAACCAAATGTGTGTGGTAATGATTTAATATCTGTTTTGAAGGCCGTGGTGGCCGGTTTGGAGAAAAGTGGGGTTGCGCCTGCACCTCCTTTTCTGCCAGGGGGGGACAAGCTCCCGTCTGCGAGGGAAGCCAGTTTGGCTTGTCTTACGTTTAGGGAATCAATTTTCAAGAAATTAATTTGTGAATGTTTGGTCCTTGGTCTCGGTAGAACAAGTGACGGTAGACAAAGAGCTCATTTTTGAGAGGGGTTAGGATATGAAGGTTAGAGTAGCCAAGAGTTTTGGTAATTGGTTCCAGGGTTTTGCTACCCTGGCGCATGTAGTTTGCCAGCGCCACCCTGAGAGAGGTGCTGAGCTGTTTGTGTATTTCGTTACCATATTTAGCGTCCACAGGCTGCATGGAGGCGCGGCCTGGTGGCATTACGACGAAGAATTTCATTGCCGTCTTGCTTTGTCGTCTGAGATTGTTTGGGCTTCAAAGGCGACGGATGTATGGTTGCAATTCATTCTAGCTCAAAGTAGAGAGCAGCCTAGACCCTTTCCCAGTGGGGCCACAGGTTCAGAACCAGTCCCTGGGCCTCAGTGACAAACAAGTTTTTGGTTGGGGTAGCTTTTATGTTGAAATTGGGGGGTGTTCGAGACGTCACGAAAGAATTTGTAGTTCGACAGGCGTTGAAGGGTTGGAAAAAGGAACATGTCTCGCGTGACATGCGGCGACCCATGTCCTTTGCATTGCTTGCAAGAATTGTGGGCAGCTTGGTAGTCGTTTGTATAGATGAGTTAGAACAGTGCTTATTTAAGACGGCGTTCATACTGGCCTTTTTCTGCACGTTCAGGATTAGTGAGTTGGTTGCCCCCAGTGTTAGGAAAGCGGAGGGCTTGTTGGCGGACGACGTGATCTTACTACAAGATGCGGTGCGGATCCGAGGTGACTGGTTTTCACTTGGCTGGGTAGGGGGGACACGTGTCCTGTATTGGCCATCTAGGACATTCATATATTCATTGGGCCACCAAGCGTGCTTCTGGGCTCCCCCTTGGCTGCAATCTGGGTCTCACGAATAGTGACATGCATTGGAGAGGCACTAGTCCCCATCAGCCGGCATGTGATGGGTCTGGTGGTACTCATTATTCACGTGGCGGGGCAATGACTTGGGTCAGATAAAGTTGGCTGAACATTTGTCATTGATGAAAACTGATATATGTCGCCTGCAGGGCCTGTTCACGCGGTGCGTTCTAGTTTGGTCCAAAGTGGTCGCTCGCACGGTTTGGAGGAACGGGCGCATTGCCTTTTAAATGTACGAATTACCCGTTTTGTACGCACTTTGGCAGGTGTCGCGATCTGGCATTGCGAATTGGAGTGAGATAACGCGGACCTGCTGGGTCCGGATGGTGTTCACCTAAATGAGATAGGTTTCGATATTTTCTTGTTAGGTTTATTGGATGGAGCAGAAAGGGGTTTGGCGATGTTGGGTGGAGGTGGTCGGTGAAGCGAGGAGGCGTCTCGTTTTCCCTCCGTGGCGGAGCCATGGTCTAGAAGGATAGGACACCCTACATGCCCACTGCTGGGCAGCAGCTGGGGCGTCACAGGAAATAAGGAAGGATACATAACTCGCTAACTATTCCTTCAGGCCAATTGTTTACAAATTACTTGTATAGATTTAATAAAGCTGTGGCCATACCCCAAACTTAACATAAAGAAGTGTCTTAGTCGTTATTTATTTAGTTTAAGTAATGGAGCAAATGAGTCAAGATCATACAAAGTTATGGACTTTCCATGCAGTCCTACATATTCTGAAATCCTTAATGATTTAATCCGATATTTTCTATATTACAATAGAAGGTGTGAAGGTTCTTTACCTGTAATGTACATAGGAGTCAGTCGTGTAAATAGAAGAGAGGGAGCCCCATAGCAAAGATCAAAATTGGTCCCTCATTATTGCAGTGGAAAGAAGGGTGAGGTGGAGGAAGAAAACCCTCTAAAAATGCAGTTCTTCTGTAGAGTCCTGCATCAGATCTTGCCACCCAGTATCAAAGGGTATGGGACCAACGAGGGCTGGGCCACTGTCTCTAAGGGGCCTATAAAAGCTGAATGGGCTATTTCTATTGTATGGAATCCCTTAAAGAGTTGTATAGAATTAGAAAAACATGGCTGCTTTCTTCCAAAAATCACGTCACATCTGTCCACCGGATGTGTCTAGAATTGCAGCTCAGCTCTATTGAAAGTGAAAGGGGCTGAGTTGCAATACCACACAGAACCTGTATAGAGATGTGGCGATGATTTGGGGAAAAGCAGCCATGTTTTTCTAATCTTGGACAACCCCTTTAATAGGAGTTACTTAGACCCGATATAGAATAAGATAAATCTATGATCAGAAAGGCTTTGATAATGGTCCCAATGTTAAAAAACATACTGGTAGGAATAAGCGCAATGATAAGTCATAGTTACTTTACACTATGACCAATCTTATATTGTATAAACTATATACAGTATCATAGCATATTTTGTTCATCTGCTGATCATTTTTTCATTATTTTTACTCATTTTTATGTCATAAGTAGAACTAGTACAGTTATCCACTTAGTCCTAAGGCTAACGGTCCCCACACATATTTAAAGATGTTTTCACTTTGGGCAATTCCTTTTTGTTAGCAAGGTCCCTCAACAATATGCTGATTATAGGGGGTGCCACTGCAGAAAACCCCAGTGATCAGCTGTTAATTGTAGGGAAACCTGACTGCAAGTGTGTAATTTCCCTGCAGCACCCCCACAGGAGAAATTAAGCATTACACAGTTCTCATTGTAATTAATACAGTGGACATGCTGGTTCCTCTAGGGTGGGAGATGCTCTTTGTAACTGTTCTCTGCTCTGGCCAATAGATAATGGTCAGAATTCCCTATACTGCAATTAAAAATGGGGTTTCTAAACTAGACAAACCCTTTAAAGTGTTAACCCCCCCAGGGGGTCCGATATTGGGTGCTGTTTGCAGAATTCGCACTGTAGGGCTCATTTATCTTTTCTAAGTCTGCCAATAACATGAAGGTCACAAAATGGTCACTGACTGGAGAACCCTACTACATCACCACAAATCTCCGCTACCTGGATCGTGAGTATGACATGATTAACATAAAACACTGGGATTAATTTGAGTCACACCTGAATTTTCCGATTTTATATTAAATTTTGCTATAATTTTAGGAAGCAACGGGAAACATATATTGTATTGATGAGTTATTACATGACCGTGCACATTTGCAATATATTTTCTTTAATTACTACATTGTATCAAAATAAAAAAAATGAAGCAACATTGCACATGGTCTTGATTGGAAAAAATCCTACTGTTTTTATATATAAAGCTCCAATGCAGGCTGGTTACAGAATGGTTACAGACTACAGGATCAGACTCCGCACAGGGTTTGTTTGTAGTCTGTAACTATGGTGAGACATAGGTCTGCATTAGTGCTGCATACACAAAACGGTAGGAGATTTTTTAGGTGCATTAAAACAAAAGGTGTACATGACCTTGGATTAAAGAAATGGGACAACATGAAAATAACTTTTTATACGTTGTAGGCAACGCTTACCGTAACTATAGTCAGTATTTTATTCTGGTTCATCAGTGACATACTGTTGTAGCGCTGCATCAACCGGTGCTATGAAATTATTGCAAACAATTTTTTCAATTTTTCACATTTTTTGGAACGTAAACCTCGAGCCATTTGAGTTGAACTTTGATTTGCAATGCACAGCTGGACCCAATAGTAAGACTGTGTTTACTTACGCCCATAATTCCTTAGTGTCACACATCTGACTGGGAAGAATTAGGAAATAAAGATGTTTTTAAAATGGATTTTGGCCAAGTATTTTGTGAAGTTCTAAAAACATTTGGCAGTAATAGATCCAGCGTGAAGATTTGCATTCATCCCCTGGGAAGTGATTCCTGAGCAACTGTCTTTATCATGCGATGTACGGGGCTGGGACACTGGAGCTTTGCTGGTAAAAATTACGAATATCATGCAGTTTTATTATAATCTCAGTAGATGGAGCTCGGTGAAAAACAATTGCATATGTTGTAAGTGTGAACAAGTATTTTTACCATAACAACAAACAGATATGTATAGCTATGCCAGATGACACAGAGACCAGCCAACTATAACAAAGGCCTACATTGTTGGTCCCTTTGGAGATTAATAGTTAAACTATGGGCAGTTCTTGTTTATTAACTTCATTTTGCTAAATTGTTTTAAACTATTCCAAGAACTCAATTCTGGCATATTGGTATAAACAACATATTCTGGTAGCAGACGGCCTCATATAGCTTCAAACAGCAAGTCATCACACTATAATATATTAATAACTTAGTACACTTTCTAAGTTCCAGAGCAGAATATACTACTGTACTTAAAATAAACATGGTGGTTTTCTTAGGGGAATTCATCATTGTTTATCGTGTCATGTAAACGCCAATTTTCACACTGGCCACACGCAATAGGTTGACATTTCCTGTTTTCTGCAGCTCACTTTTTTAAGCTTTGCTCTCTAGACTAAGACGGCATCAGCAGTGGGCAGGGAATTGAATGCATAAAGATGAGGCTCTACATAGATCTTCCCTGTCACCTCCGGCAGTCTGAGGGAGGAGGCTGTATTCCTTCTCTTCCAGGAGACTGTAATAGTCTATTGACACTTTTCTGTCCATTAACTCACATTCATTGTAGCTATTATAAAGCACACGCACCCTGCCGCACTATCTATATGGACAATGCTGAAAGGATGGGTATAATTCCAATATGGATGTTTTCCCAGGCACGTTTTTAAGAATAAAAGTGTTGGGCCTCATGCACACGACCGTAGCCATGTGCACGGCCGTGATTTTCGGGTCGGCCGGCAGCGGAGTGTCACTCGCGAGCCACCCGCAAATTGCGGGCCGTGCACCTGGCCGCTTGCATTATTTTCTATGAGCCTGTAATAAGACATGTCCGTTCTTTTTGCGGTCCAGGCTCCTGGGCCATGCACGGACCGTGGAAACCACGGTCGTCTGGATGGGCCCATTGAAATGAATTGCGGTCGCAAAAATACGTTTATGTGCATGGGGCCTTAAACTGTGTATAATCTCCTATGTAATGGGAGCACATTACTGCAGATATGGGGTACACTAACCAGAAAAAAGGTCAAAAGAAAAAACGGGCCGGAATATTTTTGTTGTTTACAAATACATAAAGAATGGACAGAAAGGTCCTTCATTTTATAGGAAAATGTGTCAGAATAGGTTTTATTTGAACTGGTCCATATAAAGTGGTGCACACTGCCATGACTGACCAATTTTCAGTATCTGGGGCAGTAGAGTGGCTCAGTGGTTAGCACATTTGTCTTGCAGCACAGGGCAACATCTTCATGGAATTTGTACACGTTTGAAGGCAAAAAAAAAAAAAAAAAAAATGTGTATCAGTATGATTGTTTCAACCTTGTAATTACATTTTATTAAAAATTATTCTTACTTTTTGAGATACAGCTGCTTAGTATCCGGTATACAGAGCAGCTGTATCCTGCGCTGAAACCTGAATCCGTCAGGTCAGCGGCTCTGACATGCAGGATCGAGCTGTTATCTATCACATCTAAGTTCATAACTTAGATGTGATCGATTACAGGTGGATCCTGCATGTCTGACCCGCTGTCACTGAACCCGTTAGGACCACGGCACTGACAGATTCAGGTCTCCTCGCAAGATACAGCTGCTCTGTACCCAGGATACAAAGCAGCTGTATCTCAAAAAGTAAAAATTATTTTTAATAAAAAGTATTTTAAAAGTTGCACCAAACACGCTGATACATTTTTTATCGCTTTTGAAGGTTTACATAGTCTTTAAATGGAGTGCATCTCAATGATTATAATAACCTTATTATATATATATATATATATATATAATATATATTTAGCTTATAATTGCGCATAACATAAATATGACTTTGTTGCCACAAGTGTCACTAAAAATTTAAGTAAACAAAAGAATACAATAGCCTTAAGTTCTAATAAAAATATTAAAAAACTCTTCTTTAACCCTTCTGACTCTTTAATCATGCACATGTGACCTCAAGGCTGTGTTTGTCAGCGCTCCTCTGATACATGAGGCACTTTAAACAAGTCTACAATGGGCGTCCTGGGAACGAGTTTCTGTCTATTACAGGGAAAGCTGCCTCTATTTTTTTATAGTCTGAATTGGCTCAGCATCTTTCTGATTCACTGATCATTCCAGAATCCCTGCGCTCAGCTGCCTCTCTAAACTTTACAACTTGCTGACCTCTTCTGCATTCGAAACTTGATGTCAGAGTAGGGAATAATTGTCTGAGCCGCTGGTCCCAGCCCTGATCTATTTCTTTTTGTCTTCAGCTATTATTTTCCCTCTCTATTCTATCGTCTGTAAACACAGCGTACTCCAGGGCTTAGAGGAGCTGACGTTCCCTCATCAAAACTTTACTACTACAAGGCTTAACTGTTCCTTCATAACTGTCTATCCCCTGTCTTGGTTTAACAGGGACCCTTATTGTCCATAGTCATATTCACAGATGAGTTTAGCATACCCATTAATTAAAATAAAAAAAAACACGTTGCACATCCAAACTTTTTAAGGCTACCACTTGACCGAAATCAGGACACATCCTCTCATTCGAAACTGCTAAGATCTAAAGCGAATGTCCACACTTGATCATGTATTTTTGTTTTATCTAAATAGGTCAACAATTCTGTGCTGATTCATTTCATGACATATCTTTATGTTACGGTTAGAGCTCTGTTTTCTGATACAGAGCTCCAAATCCCCTGCATAGACATAGAGTTAAATGATACAATTCTGGTTGTCTGCCGCCGCCACTAGAGGGCGCTTAGGAGCTTACTGTGTATACATTGAACTCAATAATAAAGCAGTATGCCGTAAGCTCCTGAAATCTATATAGTGGGGGTAGAAGGCAGCCAGAATCATTTAACATGATGATAAACAAGGGGATTTGGAGTTTTGTTTTTGAAAAATGGAGCTCTGTCTACTATAAAGATATATTAAGAAATTAATCAGCTTAAATATTTGACCTAAAAACAACATTGTGTTGATTAGTGAACATTCACTCTAAAGATAACAGAAGACAGAATTATCGATGTCTCTCCAACTACATTGGAGAGCTAAGACCATTAAAATTTAATTGCCCAATTCAACCTTGTTTGGCTCATCCAAAACATATGTCAATACTTATGCCCCATACACACGACCGTGCCCATAATTACGACCTGTAATTATGGGTACGGCAGACCGCAGACATCCGTCCGTTTTTACGGACCGTGCTCCCATTATAAAGTATGGGAGCACGGTCCGTAAAATAAAAAAATAGGACATGTCCTATTTTTCTTCGGAAAGTTTGTACGGCACGGACACCTTCCCGTATATACGGGAAGGTGTCCGTCGGCCATAGAAATTAATGGGTCCGTAATTACGGTCCATAATTACGGGCGATTTTACGGTCGTGTGCATGGGGCCTAAGTAAGTGAGGAGAGATGACATATCTGGAATGTTTATCTCAAGGGAGGCAAAATAATTTGGCAGGAAAAATCCTACCTGTCATCAGTGGCATACAGAAAGCCGAGAGATACCCAAAATGAATAGTGCTTTATGCCATTACACCCTCAACATCTAAGTACAAAAGGGCCCAGATATTATTACCCACTTACCCACTCCTTCCTATCACTTGTAAGAAAAGAAGACAGTATTACTCTATGGCCGTTTCCTCATTACTTGTTGGCCTGCCCCATCTCACGGGACAATAGCAACTGCATGGTCTGCCTCTATGGCACTTAGCTTGTCATATTCATTTTCCCTGGATTAAAAAAATATAAAGTAATAGTAGTATTTTTTTGGGTTGCTCTCTAATCATGTCCCCCTAGGAACTTTTTAAAGGAAATTGTATCTTTTCTGTGTCCATGCCAATTCCGTATACTTGGCAATCTTGAATCTGTTAAAGGGAACCTGTCACTTTGAGTATGCTGTCTGATCTGCACCCAGCATGTAATAGAGCAGCAGGAGATGAGCAGATTAATATATAGTTTTATTAGAAAAGATTCAGTATAACTTGTAATTCATTGATTTAAATACCTGCTCTTTCTGAGTTTGAGTCCAATGGGCGGTCCTACTCAGTGATTGACAGCCTTCCCTGTATGAGTGTCCATACAGAAATAACTGTCAATCCCAGTAGGACTGCCTACTGGTTATATTGAATCTTTTCCCACAAAAAAAACATTCTAAAAAAATTATCCTGAGCTCCTCAGCTCTATAGCATGCTGTTTACTGATTGGACAGCATGTTCAATGTGACAGGTTCCCTTTAAGTAACACAAATCTCAGATTATATTGCAATTAGATCCTACTGTAGTCTCTCCAAAACACATACATGAGTCAGAATAAATCTTTGAGATTGTTGTACCACCAGCATAATAATAGCAGTCTTACAAAAGAGGATATGCAAGGTTGATATATTAGCAGATCGATGGCTCCATGGTTTATAATATATCATAAAAAGCTTATTTTCTTAGTGTATAAAAAGCATTGGGACAATGCTTGAAACCTTCATCAGGCCTTAGCTATTTTTGTTGCTTTTTGCTACTGCTTATTGCTTCATTTTTGGACACCTTGTCCTATAGTATAGTCAAGTTAAAATTAAAATAAGGTCACTATTTTTTATAGGAATTGAGAAACAATAAATGCCAAAGGTTTAGCAGAAAACAACCCCATTTGGAGGTGTCTTTGGAGCCAATCACTTGCCACTAGGGTCTATTTCTCGTGGGTTGATCCAGAAATAACTTTATTGATTATTTGTTCTGTGTGTGCAATGAAAATAACAAAGATTATGATGCAATTCTGTATAGATGGAGGGTGGCCATTGACTTCTGAGGTCCTAGATATTGGACCACCTTGTTATGACCACATCTGGCACACTCTGAATAATCTGCAGAATCCCCCCAATAATCTGACTAGTCAGGTGTAGAATTATTGGACTACAATCAAAACTTTTTTGAACTTTCAGGAAGTTCTTAAATAATTCTGACTCTATACCGGTCACCTCTAACCCATAGAAACACATTTGAGAAATGGTTCTGATGCTTCCTGCATAACCTATCACTCTCCGGACTCATAAAATTTGTTTCCTGCTGAAAATGCTCAGCCACCATTTACTTCTAGCTAATCCGGCAATATTTTTGACAGATTAGCAGGAATTCCAGATGATATATCCAAACATTTTTTAATTTTAACCAAACCGCTGTAAATTGTACAATGCACTGAACTGCAGTGATTCCTATTGCTCCAGTATTCCCATGTTTGCTGATAGATAGTAAAAAAAGCAGTGCTGATCTAGTAGATCTCTGTGATATCAACTGGTCCCTATAACCTTCAGGATTCTGGTGTTGGTCCTACTGCTTCTAATTTGATTCTATGCCAATGTATCTGCCATGGTCTGTGGACCATCTGTTGAGCTAGTATTAAGGACAACCTCTCTCCTTCGAGGCCATTGCCCCCAGGTTTGCCTGATCAGAGAGTAGGATCTTGGCCTAGACCAAGAAGCATTAGGCCAGAAGTCAAGTAGACAAGTAGCATCACATCATACAGCGGAGAAGATGTAGCCGGACTTGGCAGGGTTAAGATGGGCATCAAAGAACCAGAAAATGAGCAGGATCTTAGTTGCACAGACCAGAACCAGGAACTATAATATAAAGACCTGATGATGTCACATATAAAACAGAAGATGAAATTCAGAAGTCAAAGGAGGAACCAGAACTGGACACAAAATCAGGCAGGAACCAAATATATGAAAAAGTGACCATAGGAGCAAGCAGAACGTTAAGCCCAATACTGGAGCAAGGGCCATTATGTCCTGAAATTATGTAATATAGTTGATACGCTAAGAAACTGAATGACATCAAAACTGCTCATACACCCCATATAGCCAATATGCCTCAGAACTAAGCAAAAAGTAGACATCTTATAGGAGTATATCTTATCTATGACTCCTGGGAGATGCAGCTTCAGTACTCATTGAGCCTTCAGTATTTTTTACTGAATGTTATGCACATTCTGTAAAATCTTACTTACATTGTTATATTCCAGAACATCTTCTCTAAGTGAAACTAGGTGATAATGGATAGTAAAACCTCCCTGATACACTGACACATTTATTCTCAAGGCGCTATATGTTATATTTCTGCATCTTCTATTCTGCATTGCAAGTTTTATTATGTGTCATATAGTAATATATGTGGCAATATGTCACTGGCTGTCTGGGAATAATACATCAGGCCTTTTTTCTGGCTTATAACTAAGTCTAGACTCCGGGATCTCAATAAATATAGTATACTTGGCAAATACAGGACATTCTGATGGTGGAGAATACATGATATGTTCACTGCAAGCTGTCAAATAGGTGACTATGTCATGTATCCTGTCATGTGAAAATGAATTATCTCAAAGAGAGTCTTTAAAACCTATTCCAAGAGGACCCCATAGATGGCAGCCACTGATGCAGTATTTCATGTACAATTTTTTATTTATCCCTCTTCCCACAATGCCATACAGTTTAAAACACTTACCCTTTAGAGCAGGGCCTATAGCATTGTTGATCTTTAATTTTGGGGTCTCTCGAAAATGTATGCCCTTCTACTATAATAAATTTGATTGGACACACATGGACATATTTTTGGATTTTCCATGAATTAGACATTAATGGTTTATTAGTACCTGTGTAAACAATGAAGGGGCCAGGGAGCATGTTGGGGGGTCAGATTCCCATCGATCAAACATTGATGGCCTACTCTAAAGCTGGACCATCTTATTTTGTTTAATTATCATAATTTTTAATGATGTGCTGAATCTACCAGTTTATTTTGGCATGTTGCTGTGAAATCGGTCGTACAAATGATCCAAAGAACGACTAATTGGCCACATTCTGGAAGTCCTGAAAAAACCCCTTTACAAGTTTCTCCAAAACACCCTCGTTCAGCAAATAAATATATGAAAAATAACTTTATCCAGTGTAATCCAAAACAGTAATCGGAATAGAACAAAGGAAAAAAACATTACAAAAAACTCCACCTTTGCTGGTTTCTGCGATGCCTAAATTAATTGCACGTTTGTTGGAACCCCTAAGGGTTGAACTGGCTCATTATAAGACCATAGAATCCTCCTATGGGCGCAGACTTTTAAGGGAACCTGTCAGCAGTTTTGAGGTCGATATAGGGTAGGACATTTTAAACCTTTTGTTTCGGTTATGCAAGTTGCATGACCGAGAAAATTATGTTTAATTCCCCTGGTGCGCCGGACTGAGGCGGGACTGCATGGTGCAAGCCCCGCCCCTCTGCTCTGAGTGACAGCTCTAGTGGTCTCCAGATTGGCCGCTAAGGCCGTTAATCAGAGCAGAAAGTGGCACTTGAGACCACCGCCGGGGAATCAAACATCGGTTTCTCGGTCATGCAACTTGCACGACTGAGAAAGAAGGTAAGTTTAAAACGAATTTTTCCCTCCCCTATATCACCCTGTCAGCAGTTTTGAGGCCTTAAAACTGTAGCAGTTTGCCTTTAAATCATAATCGGGCAGCCTCAGCAAGCCCCATGAGGTCCTATACTGGACAACTGAGCTGATGATTACTTATTTCTAGGGTTTATTACTCTTTGGGGATTATTAGTCCTTATTGATTATATACCATGTGTCTGCAATGATAACAGTTTACAATTAAACCAAAAATGGTATACGGTACTTATTTGGTCTATAATTTTCTCTTGTAAGCCCAAACTATCTCAGTCTGACACTGAACACAGTTTAAATCTCTAGGTCACAAGGCCTCCACAAGGAATGGCTGGCATGAGGGCCACGGGAACAATGCCCCCCAGGCCTCTCGTAGAGATCAAGTCAACCCTGAGAGGTCATCAGGGTCTCAATCTGTGTAGTAACGAATAATACTGCATTGCAAAGTCAGAAAATTATTTGATTCATTTAAACAAGAGAGTAGTTCGCCCGAGTTCTTTGCCAGTCTTCCAGTGATTCCCACGTATGTGGCATTCTAAGAAATCTGTCATGTACCGTACAATATTGTAAATACCGAGCATTATGTACAGGTCAGAAATATAAGAAAGAAGCTTTTCTTCATATTTTTTATTTCTTGACTAGTCAGTGGCACATTCCTGATGTATAGAATCATTGCTCTAAGCCAAATACAATGCCGATTTCTCTGTATCCAGATTTCAAGTAAAATGCAATAATTTACTATTCAATGTGTTAAAATTTAGAAATGTGAGGCATATTTTAAAGACATGTATGCACAACTGTGGATAGCATTGAATGCGATCATGCGAGAGAGGTAGCTAGGCTTTCCATCACCTGGGGTAAAGAATCTGTTTGTCGTTCTGACTCTATCTAAATACCATAGCCAAAGCAGAATGGCTTGTAGGGGATCCGGCGTACAGCAACCAGGGCAGTGAATCCTCATTGAGAGGACCACCCAAAATTTCAGTGAAACATTGTCTTCTAGAGGTGTGATACTCTCAAAGAAGAAAGCCAATATACAGAGGATATAAGCAAATTGAAAATCTATTTTATAAAAATCTGGTCTAAGTCAGGGTTGGTCTTCTCAAAAAGATGGTCTTTTGAAGATTATTTTTAATGTAACAAAATTATAATAGAGAATACATACAGTAACACTTCTCCAAAAGACCACCACTTTGAGAAGACCATCTCTGATCTAGACCAAATTTTTCTGTGACAGATTTTTAATTCCCTTGCATCCTATGTATATTGGCCCTCTTTTTTTGAATATAAAATTGACCAACCTTCTAGACGGCCATGTTTTTTGGTGTATTTTTGGGTTGTCATCTCTGTATCACTGTATTTATGTAATCCCCTTAAATTCTCATCAATGTGGCACCAAATTGTGTAGCTTCCCTGTATCAAAGCTTTTTTTTTTTTCATTATTATTAAGTTTTTTGTTCACTGCTGAGTACATGGTTAACACTGTATGTTAATGTGTTTATATCTTTGATCTGTCTCTGGCCCTTCTGGCAACTTTTCGATTAGATTCGAAGACTATGAGAGACCGCCCTTCATGCCAACATTTCTTTCATTTTTTATAAGATGTTCAGGATGCAGTGTGTGTGAAAAACACCAGCGATTTCACTTGGCCTAAGGCAGCGACAGTAAGGTGTGACGGATCAGTGTGTCTCTGTGTCTTAAATGAGAGCGAAGGTGAGATCTGTTATTATCCTTGCTGACCTATTTGCCTACAGACCATTCACGGCAGCACCTATGGTCATAACAAGCATTCTGTTTGATGCAGATCTATGAGAAAAGAGTCAAAGGCTATTTATTACCTATGAGGCTACAATGATTATGGAAACATGCAGTCTGCATACTTACAGAGCTGAAGGTGGAGCTGTTGCTACCTGGTTGTTTGTCAGTAAGAAAAAGTCCAATTTGATCCGGTTAAAAAAGAAAAAACGTTCTTAAGGCCTTACGACCGTAGTGTCGCTACATTTTGGTGTCCATTTTACAGCCATAACACCCAAACTACCTTGGGTTCTTCTAAGCCAAAGGTAGATCACTATGGGGTCTTTTGGTGATCTAACTTTGGTTCAGTAGAAAAATGGGCGTTCCGGATTTTTGCTATGGTAATACAGAAGGCTGTATGAAACCGGTCTAAACTGCATTTTCCCCTAAGATAAAAGTCACTGAATAGCTTCGGTCAGGTTGATAAAAATTATATTATTAGAGTGGGGTAACATCAAATATGATCACAATTACAGTTTTCATAAGGGTTGTCACCAAACTTTCCTAGATCATTGGATGGCAAATCTGCCTAGGGGTATCACAGAATGGTAAATATGCCCATTTATTCTATCAGTCAGTCCAAGACATGTTTCAACTGATATAAGGGATTAGGTAAATACAAGGGTGTCCAATAAAATGGGTTCTTAACAAAATTAATGCCCTCTCAACTTAGTAGCCTAGTCAGTACCTCTAAACGATTTTGTTGGCTTTTGTAGCTGGATCAGATTATAAATATTATACAATTATTGCTTAATAGGTGAAGTCCCCATTCATTGGTATTAGTTTGCCGGTTGACACGTTGACTGGGGGTAGCTGCTCCCACAATAAATATGACTCATCACGTTCCTATGGATATGAGGGTGATGTGAGTGTTGGCACACATTTTGGGTCACCATCTAGCCCAATCCTGATTAATTTCTATAAACTTTGTAATCTCCGAGTTCTATGTTCAGAAGTATAGTAGATATCTAAGAGGACAATACTGTTAGAAAGAAAATAAAATAAGTTGTCGTGTACAAAGGTTGCTTTTCCATGAAAGGGTTAAGAGCAAGGTGTGAATTTGATTGACAGAAAATTCCCGGGGGAGATTTAAAGCAAGGCATGTCTTTACCTGGCTGCCGAAGACACAAACATGTTATTATCACCATTACAAACTATTTTTCAGCTTAAGATGACAGGGCTTTTCACTTTCTAGCTTTAAATTTCACTTCACAGATTATGATAGCACTTGGGAGGTGTAAGTGACACCTTAAGCAATATTAGGCGTCTTTAAGACCCGCCGGACACTGACGTAGAGAACCTTGATGCTATTTTCATGTCAGCTGTCCACGCACAAAGGCAAAAATTAAGAAGAAATTAGCTCGACTTTAGCGTTAAGTCTTGGTTATCCTTCTAATTTGCTACCATGCTGGTTATATAAATATGTCAGACGCTGCAGAGCTGAGTTTGTAATTTGGCACAATGCACTGTTCTACCATGATGTATTGTCAGTGCTTTTCCATAGAACAGCAGATATACCAATGGAGTATCATGGTGAAAAAATTCAGCTCACATCTGTATAATTTATCTACTCTCATGTTAAACTAGAAAAGTTTTTTTTATTATATTATATTGACAGAGGTACTTGTTATATTTTGAAACTGTCTGTTGGAATTCCTTTAGATTTAAATTAGGGTTACACGGAGATTTCTGCTGTGCGAGGGCTGCAGGAGTGTGCATATGGAAGCTTGGAGCCCATTAAAATTAATTATGGTGGCATGAGGGTGCATCTGTTATACAATAATAGTGGGGAGTGGGAAACCCACCATTGCACCAGTTCTCACACTGCTATGCTACCGCAATTTGCCTGGACTAGGGCTAACATGGCAAAAGCCTAGTCTTAATTAGAATAAGGCCAATTCCTTATATTATAGTTTTTAGGGGAAACCAGGAATCTATCAAATAGGGAGAAGTTCTTTTGTGTGTGAACACGGCCAGAACTTCAAGGAAACCCAACAGATCATCTCTGTAGAACACCTTCAGAGGTCTTTAACAAGAACCAGACCTCAACATGGGTATTCGCTATGAGCCAGACTAGGCAGTTATGACCATACAGAATCTATACTCCACTGCCTGATTTAGTTTATGTATGTGGCTGCTCTCTAGGCACCTGACCTGAGAGTATTAATGACTCCAAACTTCTGTCCTTGACTCCTACATTTCTAATAAAAGTGTTCAGACCTGTTAGGGTGTTATCTGAGCCTTGTGATCCAGACCATGTTCCATTAAAACTTTGTCAAGTTGCTTCACATTCTTCATATCACCTTTTCTTCCTTCTCTTTCATGTTAGCCAAAATTAATGTCTTTTTTTTTTTTTATAAAGAAAAAAAAATTTGCCGTTCTTCCAGACAGGCGCTCATTATGTCAGCAAAAATGCTAGGATTGTTTGAGGCAATAGGATTGTTCTTATTGGAACGGCAGAGATGTCTGAGCCTTAAGGAAATAACCTGCGCTCCAGAGTTTGTATGTCCCGTCTTGCACAGCATTTGGTGTATAGTGGAGTCTATCACCTGTAGAGAGGAAGCCTGAAGAATCCTATCTCATTGAATCTACTGCCTTGAAGGAATGGTTAGTAAGGTATATTACTAGAAGAGATAATACACCATGTCTTACTGACAATGGACTACTGCTGGCCATGAATATGACGTTTTATTGGCTAGGATTGTGTTAGAAATTTGGCCACATACTGTAACACTGCAGCGGTCTGTCAAATCTGACAAATCCGATGAAGGTTACACCAAAATCTCATGAACCACATTTATCAAAACTGTCTTATGCAGGTCTAGCCGCCCAATCCGAGCTCAGTTTTTGTGTGTCCAGAGCAGCTTAAGGCCAAATACACACATTACGTATTACGTGCGGATGTGCTGCGAGTATTTTCCTGCGGCAAATCCACAGCATAATACAGAACCAGCAAAGTAAAGGAGATTTCAAGTAATCTCATCTACACTTTGCAGAAATTTTCCACACGTAAACTGACCTGCGATGCGTATTTTAAAATCTGCAGCATGTCACTTTATCTTGCGCTTCCACTTCAGAATTGCATCTGACAAGTTTATTTAAAAAAACGCACCAAAATCCACATCAAATCTGCACCTATTTCCGCATCAAAATGTAAACAGCGCACCTAAAAACGCACCTCTAAGTGCGGATTTTACCTGCAGAATTACCTGCATTTATCTGCAGTTCTGATGCAGATTTTTGCCACCAAATTATGAAACGTGTGCATGTAGCCTAAAGGGGTTTTCCCCAGAATCATAAATTACCTATTCACATGAACCCCCACCGATCCTGAGACTGGGAGTCCCGAAACCCCCATTCCTCCTCACTGCTTGACCACAGTGAGGAGGACATTGAATAGAGTGGCGCTTGAGCATGCGCACTGCAGCTTCATTCAAAGTCTATGGTAATGATGAAAACAGCAGAGTACAGTGCTCAGCTGTTTCCTTCAGTCTTCTAGACATTCAGTGGAGCAGCAGGCGCATGCTTGACCACCGCTCCATTCAAGCTCCTCCTCACTTCCGGCAGTGAACAGGATCTAGGGGCTCGGCATACCTGTTCTCACGATTGGTGAGTTCTAGCGGTGGGGTCCCCATCGATCAGACAATTATCACTTATCATGTGGATAGGTGATAATTTATGATTCTGGGAAAACCCCTTTAAGAAATTAAAGGTGGGCTCTGAATGGATGCTTGGATAAATAAAGTCCATGAGCAGGTACTATTCGGTACTTTGAGCAGGTACTATTCCCTATTTATAAAGATATTTGAATCACTCTGTATGATGCATACGTACAGTTTCGTAGTATTATAGTGTCATAGTTTGTAAGGTCGAAAATAGAAATATGTGCATCCACTTCAGCCTATTACTCTGTAATGTTGATCCAGAGAAAGGCAAACACCCTTGAGGGAAATGTCAATTTTTCTTATCTTAGTGAAAAAATATCTTCCCAAATTAAATATGTAAATGCCTGGATCAACGACCCATCTCCAGTAATCTAGTAACCACAACTTGTAGTATGATTATACTCAAGAACGTCATCCAGGCCCCTTTTGAACTCTTCCAGTGAATTCACCATAATAACTTCCTCAAAGCAGAAAGTTCCATAGTCTCACTGCTCTTACAGTAAAGAATCTGCTTCTATGTTTGTGTAGAAACCTTCTTTCATCTTTATGTAGCGGATGCCCCCTTGTTATAGTTATGGTCCAGGGTATGAAAATATCATGAGAGAGATCTCTGTATTGACCTTTGGTTATTAGGTCAACCCTCAGTTGTCTTTCTTCTTAACTAAATAACCCTACATTTGATGATCTTTCTGGGTACTGTAGCCCACCCATTCCATTTATTACTTTAGTTGCCTGACTTTGAACCCGCTCAAGCTCCACTATGTCCTTCTTGTGCACTGATACCCAAATGCACAATATTCCATGTGCGGTCTTACTAGGGATTTATTAAGTGCTAGTACTATATTCTCATCATGTGCATCTTTGATGTACACCATCATCTTATTTGCCTTGGCAGCAGCTGCCTGACGCTGGTTGCTAAAGTTAAGTTTACTGTCAACTAAAATTCCTAAGTTCTTTTCCATGTAATTTTTCCTCAGTTTTCTCCCATTCAGTATGTAATGGTGACATGTACGGTAATTTCCCTTTCCAAGTGCATAGCATTACAATTTCTTAAAAAAGACAATCCAACGCACGACCCCTTTTCGAATGTGGTCACTGGGTCAAAAAGCTGTTAACCGAGGCCCCACTCATACCACTCCCAGCAAACACTGGTTTGAGACATACGGATCAAACATTGATGGCCTATCCCAAAGATAGGCCATCAATGTTGAAGTCTTAAGGGTAATCACACTTTAGGCAGTGCTAATTTTGCATAGAATTGTACTTGAATAGAATTGGTTTCCCCAAAAACCTTTTGCTAGGTAGAGAGTTCCAGTACTCTACTTCCTTCCAGTCATGTAACACATTTCTCATATGTAGGAAGACTTCTTGCAAATCAGATCCTGTGAAAACATCCATTTAATTTCATTAAACACTCAATTAAGCGATAAATTAGCATATGTTTAGGCATACATTGAGATGACATGACAGTTCGGACACATCTGTTTGTGAAATGTATGTGCGAAACCAGATCAATGATTTATGAACAGGTGTTATGTTAAATATAAGAAAATAATATATTAATTGTACCCTAGAGAAAGGTATCAATACATCAGCACCCCCACATACACAAACACCAAGGTGATTCCTCCAGCTCTTGTGAAATAAGATGAGTCGGATAAGTCTGTCATGTTCTGTTTCGTTCTCCGATATACAGATGTAGCAGAAATTAGTTTGTAAATTGGCAAAATGCAGCGTGATTTCATAATGGATCGGATTTAACAACGATAGAAGGGATTTTGGTGCTAAGTAAAATGATTATTTTTCTTCAAAACGTCTCTTAAATCCAGATAAATGTCTCTGATAGTACATTCTTCAGTACAGTTTGACCTGTTCTACATGTCTTCTACTTTTGTAAGATAACATTTTGCTCTAAAGAAGGTTTTCCAGTTTTATTTTTCAGTTTGTTTATTATAGAACCATACTCGTACCCTAAATAAGGTCAGAATGGCAAAACTGTGGGTCAAGTGAGAAACGTGGCGGCCGCATGCACTATGGTTTTGATGTGCTTGCATAAGTATTGTATAATAAAATACTTTGCTGAAAATTTCTGCTGCTTTTATTCATCTTGAAGGTGGACATATTCCGGCTGTTCGAATAACCTGGTGGAAAACCTGGTTGGCTAGAACTACAGGATCCAGCTTTACCACTTAGAGAGACATCTTCATTGATATACGCCTAGCACAAGGTGTTAAGAGGAGCTCTGAAAAGGATCTTTTTGCTTGTTGCTTATGGACTGTAAGATAGAAACCGGTATGAGCTTCTTGTCCTCCTTGCCTTTGAAAGCTAAGCTGTGCACCGTTCTGTCCACTAAAGGAAAACTGGTTCATCATCTATGAAAATGTATTTTAGAACATGCACAAAACATGTATCATATACAGTATTTTCACTATGACATTGTAGAAGACTATGTCACCAGAAAAAGTTCATGGACTTCATATTAGGTAAACATTAGTCCTGGTAGTTGAAGTAAAAGTTTTGTTGATGTTGGTAATGCCACCATGTAGACAATGCCAAGTAAATTATGTATTTGGCCACTACAGTTCTACTAAACTAGAATAGAAGTCAGTTCAATAGAACTGAGGGGGGTCTGGATGTTGCAACCGTAATACAGACTCTAAAATGCAGATCTAATATGGCTGTGTGACACTGCAGCTAACCCCAACATCTACACCCTACCCAGGAGGCTAAAATATGTAGACCTGTCTGGCATGTGTCTTCACCCTGAGAGCTAGTAGTCCCTGATGCTCAATGATCACCTACTTTCTGCAGGAGGAATTTTATTATCTCCTTTACCCTAATGAATGACTTACATTTTTGGTCGGAGAAAGAAAATAACTAGTAGTTCTACAGCGTGTGAGCCCAAACATCTTGGCAAATCTCAGCTTCTTAGACCCCTGTCACGAGGTGGAAAGTTAGAGTTTCTACAATCATACTTAAATTTTAAGGTTTTTCATATCTCCACTATCACAACAATGGTTTCTCCTTTGTGAATTTTTCAACTTTTTCTTTAAATCTAGCCATGAGAAAAGAAATCAGGGTAAGAGGAAAAACAGGGGCAGATCCAGAAAAGCTCCCACTAGTGTCTACGTTTAATTTGATAAAAGGGGAAGGAGAAAAAGAACATAAAAGAAAAGAGACAAATATGAAGGGTAAAGGAAAATGAAGGGAATATATGGGGAATAAAACGGCCTCTCATTCTAGCCTGGGTAGTCGTTGACATTATTCGGCTTGTATTAAGTATTCGGGGAGAGTAGTCATATCATCACAATTGTTATGCAATAGGTCGTGGATCCACTGTGCCACCTAAACAGTTTGGGCCACATTTAGGGGTGTTATCTAAGTAGCCTCCCCAGTCTTCACCCTTTAACTCCTATACAGGGATCTGGTTTTCGCTGCGGGGAAGCTCCCAGGTCGCTACTTCTTGGAGTGGTACCAGTGTAGGTGGCGGCTGACCAGGGGGCCAAGAGAGACTGGTCCAAAGCACCATGGTTCAGGCAAGAGCATAGTCAGAAATAGCAGAGGTCAAGGCAGGCAGAGTTTGTGCGTGGTCAAAGTTCAGGCAGAGGTCTAGGCAGACAGCAAAGGATCAGTAGTCAAAGGAAGTCCAAGTTGGCAACAGAAGATCAAGATGGTGTTATAGCTCAAAGACAAAGTTGAAGTCCAAGGTACAAGCCGGGGTCAAAACACGATCAGGAGTCAGAAGATGCAGCATACACAGGCCACGAGGTGCTCAGGAAACCTAACCTGCCCACCATATAAAGCCACCTTAAATAATCCAAGGCTACAGGAGATTGGTTGGGAAACCTCAGAGAGCGCACACAGGAACTAGGAAATCCAGAGAGGTGGCGTCATGCGATCCTGCAGCGATGATGTCACAACCAGGAAGTCTTGCAGAGAGAAGGTGGTCATGTGATCCTACAGTGATGATGTCACAACCAGGAAGTCGCACAGAGAAGGTGATCATTTGATCCTGCAGTGAAGATGTCAGAAGAGTGAAGGTGGTGAGCCTATGGCTAATCAAAACGTTGGTGCTACAATCATCTTTATTATCTCATTGAACTGGTGAATCTAAAAATGCACAATGGGTGGGTTTGGACACCTCTACATGGCATGTATATACCATCTGGCCACATTAATTAAGTGATGAGGAGGGATTTTGAAAATATTTATTTAGTTCCATTCTGTGGTTTGGTTCAAAATAAAAAATGGTGGGTCATTGGGGGGATGAATATTCAGTGTCTTAACAATTTATTCCAATAGCCTCTCCAGTTGGAACAACTAAAAAATGTCTGACATAGATATCTTGCTTCTCACTACTTACTGTTTTTTGTATGTCCATGATAAAAATTAGAGGGTTCCATATTCTACATCCGTCGAAGGCCCCATTTTGGCCTACGTTTAACGTTCATGTTTGCTCCCGACGTATACATTAAACGTAGGCTGTGACAGATACCTAACAGTAGAAGTCATTACCCATTGACAATTATGGGATTTATTTAATGTATACATCAATAAAAGTTATTGAAAAGTTCATAACGCAAACGTTTAATGAATGCCTGCCAAATTGTGGCATACATTACCCATAGGTTCCCATTAAAAATAAAAAAGTATACCGCGTGATATACGTTTTTTGCGGGATCCCATTGAATGGAATAGCATAGTCTACTATGCTATTCTATATCTAAAAAAAAAGTATACTGATGTATACCAGCTCAACGGAGGCCAAAAGGACACTCTTTTGGCCTCTGTTGGGCTAATGGAGCCCGATGGACACATTTAGCATATACGTCTGGAGTTTTCCTGGGTACATGCCAAGCGTACATCACAAACGTGATGTGAACAAGGGCCTAAGACTAACATTGTAGATGAAAAAGCATAATAATTTCCTAAATTTATCATATTGTAAATGAGCACTATATATTGTGGGTTCTCTGGGCAAGCAATTAAATGGGTTGTCCCACCATTAAATATTAAGAGTTATGACATTAACTTACATTGTATGACACCACCTGATGTTTAAGTATAGGCATGTCAACGTCCACCTACTGAGCTGAGTGCTGATGGATACGCATGCTCAGTAACTCTCCCCATGGCCAGTACTCTGCGTTGTGATCCTTTGTTTACTGCGGAGCAGCCAATAGAAGTAGCTTTCTGCCCTGCTTGTCAGGGTAGTAGCAGAGATTCTGCAGTAGAATGGTAGTATAGCGGTGGAGACTTCTTCTGCGGGGAAAGTAAGAAAGAATTATATCGTTAGTTGCTAGAAGGGGAATGAGACAGATTCTGCTCAGAGCGCCTCCCCCAGCAGAACAGATTTAGGGCAGCACCAAGGACCACATAGAAGCAAACAAATTATGAAAAAAATGCTAAAAACATTGCAAATTACTTTAAAAACAGCTGTTAACAGCATTTCAGGACATTTGGTTTGCAAATGTTTCATGGGATAACCCCTTTAAATCTAAATATGATATATAAGGTTCTCACGTAATGCTTATCTTGTTAATAGTCTCCAAAGTATGAGATGTTTACTTAAAGAGACTCTGTCACCACATTATAAGTGTCCTATCTCCTATATAAGGAGATTGGCGCTGTAATGAAGGTGACAGTAATGCTTTTTATTTAAAAAAACGATCTATTTTCACAACGTTAGGAGCGATTTTGGTTTATGCTAATGAGCTTTCTTAATGCCCAAGTGGGCGTATTTTTACTTTCGACCAAGTGGGCGTTGTACAGAGGAGTGCATGACGCTGACCAATCGGCATCATGCACTCCTCTCCATTCATTTACACTGCACTAGCGATATAGTTATATCACTATGTGCAGCCTCATACACAAGCCCTAACATTACTACAGTGTCCTGATAATGAATACACATGAAATCCAGCCTGGACGTCATGTGTACTCAGAATCCTGACACTTCTGAATCTTTTTTGTGAGATTCCGGCATGTGAAACGAAATCTCGCGAGATTACAGAGCTAAACGAGATTTCGTTGTGAAAATAGATCGTTTTTTTTAATAAAAAGCATTACTGTCACCTACATTACAGCGCCCATCTCCTTATATAGGAGACAGGGCACTTATAATGTGGTGACAGAGTCTCTTTAACTTGTTTTACCACTAAATCAATATGGTGGACCTAGAAATGCTATATATGGGTAAGTAAAAATGCATTATGTTCATCTTCAATGTCATAGGCTTGACACATTTTTGAAGGTATCTCGTGTCCAACCATCACTGAAACCTCCTGCGTCCTTCTGGAAGAGGATCTTTGAAGATAACATGTACCGAAGTCACCATATGATTGATTGATTGATTGATTGATTGATTGATTGATTGATTGATTGATTGAATGGAAGACTAAATCTGAAAATCTTGAATATCTGCTGAAGGCAAAAATTGAAGGAGGAATATCTAATTTGTTAGTTTTGCAATGTGGATGTACTGTAAAATAACTTTTAGGATAAGTCTTCGTTCAGATCTGCGTCAGGGTCCCGTTCTGATGTGCAAGGGTTCCGTAGTTTTGACTGAATGAATAGCGTAGTCGACTGCGGTATTCATTCTGTCAAAACTACGGAACCCTTGCACAACTGAGACAAAAGGAAACCATTGGCACCGGATCTGTCACCATTGAAATCAATGGAGATGCAAATGGAAACCTACGGTTTCCGTTTGTTTCAGTCAGGGTCCTGTTCTGACAGGAAGCTCCGACAGAACATCAGATCGGGACCCTGACGCAGATGTGAACAAAGCCTAAGACACACTGTAAAGGATCTGCCAGGCACTACGTCTGTGGAGACTCCCAGGGTTAATCAGTCGACACCTGAGGCCAGACCTCTTAGACTGACACCGGCTCCCACCAATCAGGGTGGCAGGCTCAGGAGTGGGAGAGCCTATCGCGGCCTGGTCAGTCAGAGTTAGCTCCGCCCCCTGTCCATTTATACCTGCAGTTTTCTCTTCCTCATTGCTTGTTATTCTTTTGGATTCCTGGCCCCACTGCTGCTTGCTCCAGCCTGCTTCTGCCGTGCTTCTGCCTTGCTGCAGTTCTCCTTGACTTGACTTGCTTTGCTTTGCTTTGCCCCTGGCTTGCTTCTGTCTCCGTGCCCGCTCGGGTTACTCACTTCGTCCTGGTCCTGACTGTTCGTTCGCCGCTCCGTTTCCTCGTGGCGTTCCGTGGCTACTGCCCCTTCCCTTGCGTGTTCCCTGTTTGTTTTCCTGTGCACTTAGACAGCGTAGGGACCGCCGCCCAGTTGTACCTCGTCGCCTAGGGCGGGTCGTTGCAAGTAGGCAGGGACAGGGCGGTGGGTAGATTAGGGCTCACTTTCCCTTCACCTCCTTCCTGCCATCACAGAATAACAAGCCCTTACCTAGTCTACCATTTCTCCTACGCTGTCGCTATCATGGACCCCCTTGAGACCCTGACCCAGCAGATGCAGGGCCTCTCCCTACAGGTCCAGGCCCTGGCCCAAAGGGTTGGGCGCACCACCTCACCTCTAGAACCCGACCTCAAGTTACCTGACCGGTTTTCAGGGGACCGTAAGACGTTTCTCTCCTTCCGGGAGAGTTGCAGACTATATTTCCGCCTTAAGCCCCACTCCTCAGGTTCCGAGAACCAGCGGGTGGGTATCATCATATCCCGACTCCAGGAAGGGCCCCAAGAGTGGGCCTTCTCCTTGGCTCCTGACGCCCCTGAACTTTCCTCTGTTGATCGTTTTTTCTCTGCCCTCGGACTCATTTACGACGAGACTGACAGGACTGCTTTAGCCGAGAGTCAGTTGGTGACCTTACGTCAGGGTAGGAGACCGGTTGAGGAATACTGTTCTGATTTTAGGAAGTGGTGCGTAGCTTCTCAGTGGAACGATCCGGCCCTAAGGTGCCAGTTTAGGTTAGGATTATCTGACGCCCTGAAGGATCTGCTGGTTAGCTACCCCTCGTCTGACTCTCTTGACCAGGTTATGGCCCTAGCAGTACGACTTGACCGACGTCTCAGGGAACGTCAGCTAGAACGCTTCAGTGTGCTCCCCTCTGACTTTTCTGCGATCCCCCCCGAGGTCCCGCCTCCTCGCCCCTCCACGGAGGACTCGGAGGTACCTATGCAACTCGGGGCCTCCATGTCCCCTCGACAACGTAGGGAGTTTCGCAGAATGAACGGTCTCTGCTTCTACTGTGGGGACGACAAGCATCTACTGAACACCTGTCCCAGGCGCAAGAATAAGAAGCCGGAAAACTTCCGCGCCTAAGTGATCATCGGGGAGGTCACTTGGGCGCACAGGTATTTCCCGTTAATGTGAAACGCAATAAAATTTTGCTTCCCTTTCAGGTCTCGTTTGCTGGCCGGTCTGCCACGGGCAGTGCTTTCGTGGATTCTGGCTCATCTGCTAATATCATGTCTGTTGAATTTGCTATGTCTCTAAAGATGCCTTGTATTGATTTACCTTATCCTATCCCTGTAGTAGGAATCGACTCTACTCCCCTTGCTAATGGTTATTTTACTCAGCATACTCCTGTTTTTGAACTCCTGGTTGGCTCCATGCATTTTGAGCAGTGCTCTGTACTGGTAATGCAGGGATTATCGTCTGATCTGGTTTTAGGCCTTCCCTGGTTGCAGTTGCATAATCCCACGTTTGATTGGAATACTGGGGATCTCACCAAATGGGGTAATGAATGTCTTATGTCATGTCTTTCTGTTAACTCTATTTCTCCCCGGGAGGAGGTAAACACGCTTCCTGAGTTCGTTCAGGACTTCGCCGATGTGTTTTCTAAGGAGGCCTCCGAGGTGTTGCCCCCCCATAGAGATTACGATTGCGCTATCGATTTGGTGCCTGGTGCCAAGCTTCCTAAAGGTAGGATATTTAATCTTTCATGTCCTGAACGTGAAGCCATGAGGGTGTATATCCAGGAATGCCTGGCCAAGGGTTTCATTCGCCCCTCGACTTCTCCTGTAGGTGCTGGCTTCTTCTTCGTGGGGAAGAAGGATGGTGGTCTTAGGCCGTGCATTGATTATCGTAACCTGAATAAGGTCACTGTAAGGAACCAGTACCCACTTCCTTTGATTCCGGATCTTTTTAATCAGGTTCAGGGAGCCCAATGGTTTTCTAAGTTCGATCTACGGGGGGCATATAACCTTATCCGCATCAAAGAGGGGGATGAGTGGAAAACTGCGTTCAACACACCCGAGGGTCATTTCGAATACCTGGTCATGCCCTTTGGGTTGTGTAACGCCCCTGCTGTCTTCCAGAATTTTATTAATGAAATCCTGAGAGAGTACCTGGGTAATTTTCTTGTTGTGTACCTTGATGACATACTGGTGTTTTCCAAGGACTGGTCCTCTCACGTGGAGCATGTCAGGAAGGTGCTCCAGGTCCTTCGGGAGAATAATCTGTTTGCTAAGACTGAAAAATGTGTCTTTGGGGTACAGGAGATACCATTTTTAGGGCAAATCCTCACTCCTCATGAATTCCGCATGGACCCTGCCAAGGTTCAAGCTGTGGCGGAATGGGTCCAACCTGCCTCCCTTAAGGCGTTACAGTGTTTTTTAGGGTTCGCCAACTATTACAGGAGATTTATTGCCAACTTCTCGGTCGTCGCTAAGCCTCTTACGGACCTTACCCGCAAGGGTGCTGATGTCCTCCATTGGCCCCCTGAGGCCGTCCAGGCCTTTGAGACTCTCAAGAAGTGCTTTATCTCGGCCCCCGTGCTGATTCAGCCCAACCAAGAGGAGCCATTTATTGTGGAGGTTGACGCTTCCGAGGTGGGAGTGGGGGCCGTCTTGTCCCAGGGTACCAGCTCCCTCACCCATCTCCGCCCCTGTGCTTACTTCTCTAGGAAGTTTTCGCCCACGGAGAGTAACTATGATATTGGCAACCGCGAACTTCTAGCCATTAAATGGGCTTTTGAGGAGTGGCGGCACTTCCTGGAGGGGGCCAGACACCAGGTAACGGTCCTTACGGATCACAAGAATCTGGTTTTCCTAGAATCGGCCCGGAGGCTTAATCCTAGACAAGCTCGGTGGGCACTATTCTTTACCAGATTTAATTTCTTGGTTACCTATAGGGCTGGGTCCAAGAATATTAAGGCTGATGCTCTGTCACGTAGTTTCATGGCCAATCCTCCTTCCGAGAAGGATCCCGCTTGTATTTTACCCCCTGGTATAATCGTCTCTGCCACGGATTCTGATTTAGCTTCTGATATCGCGGCTGATCAGGGTGCAGCTCCCGGGAACGTCCCTGGGGACAAACTGTTTGTTCCCCTGCAATACCGGCTGAGGGTACTCAGGGAAAACCATGACTCCGCTCTATCTGGTCATCCTGGCATCTTGGGCACCAAACACCTCATTACCAGAAACTATTGGTGGCCTGGGTTGCCTAAAGATGTTAGGGCTTACGTCGCCGCTTGTGAGGTTTGCGCTAGGTCCAAAACCCCTAGGTCCCGACCTGCGGGCCTACTACGTCCCTTGCCCATTCCCCAGAGACCTTGGACCCATATCTCCATGGATTTTATCACCGATTTGCCTCCATCTCAGGGCAAGTCGGTGGTGTGGGTGGTAGTCGACCGCTTCAGCAAGATGTGCCACTTTGTGCCCCTTAAGAAGCTACCTAACGCCAAGACGTTAGCTTCTTTGTTTGTGAAACACATCCTGCGTCTCCATGGGGCCCCAGTCAATATCGTTTCGGACAGAGGGGTACAATTTGTTTCCTTATTTTGGAGAGCCTTTTGTAAAAAGTTGGAGATTGATCTGTCCTTCTCCTCCGCCTTCCATCCCGAAACTAACGGCCAAACGGAAAGGACCAACCAATCCCTGGAACAATATTTAAGGTGTTTCATCTCTGACTGTCAATTCGATTGGGTCTCATTCCTTCCCCTTGCTGAATTTTCCCTGAATAACCGGGTCAGTAACTCGTCAGGGGTCTCCCCGTTTTTCTGTAATTTCGGGTTTAACCCAAGGTTCTCCTCCGTCTCCCCTGGTTGTTCCAATAATCCTGAGGTAGAGGATGTTCATCGGGAACTGTGCACTGTCTGGGCCCAGGTTCAGAAGAACCTAGAGGCGTCCCAGAGCGCACAAAAGATTCAGGCGGATAGTAGACGTTCTGCTAACCCCCGGTTTGTCGTCGGGGATTTGGTCTGGTTGTCGTCCAGGAACTTGCGCCTTAAGGTCCCGTCCAGTAAGTTTGCTCCCCGATTTATTGGGCCTTATAAGGTCATTGAAGTCCTCAACCCTGTATCCTTCCGTCTGGAGCTGCCCCCATCCTTCCGCATACACGACGTCTTTCATGCTTCCCTCCTTAAACGCTGCTCCCCGTCCTGGTCCCCCTCTAGGAAACCTCCTGTTCCCGTTCTCACCCCTGAGGGGGTGGAATTCGAGGTGGCCAAGATTGTGGACAGTAGGATGATCCAGGGCTCCCTCCAGTACCTGGTCCATTGGAGAGGATACGGGCCGGAGGAGAGGACTTGGGTACCTGCTCGAGATGTTCACGCTGGGGTATTGGTTAGGAGGTTCCACCTTCTCTTCCCCACTAAACCGGGTCCTCTTAGTAAGGGTCCGGTGGCCCCTCATAAAAGGGGGAGTACTGTAAAGGATCTGCCAGGCACTACGTCTGTGGAGACTCCCAGGGTTAATCAGTCGACACCTGAGGCCAGACCTCTTAGACTGACACCGGCTCCCACCAATCAGGGTGGCAGGCTCAGGAGTGGGAGAGCCTATCGCGGCCTGGTCAGTCAGAGTTAGCTCCGCCCCCTGTCCATTTATACCTGCAGTTTTCTCTTCCTCATTGCTTGTTATTCTTTTGGATTCCTGGCCCCACTGCTGCTTGCTCCAGCCTGCTTCTGCCGTGCTTCTGCCTTGCTGCAGTTCTCCTTGACTTGACTTGCTTTGCTTTGCTTTGCCCCTGGCTTGCTTCTGTCTCCGTGCCCGCTCGGGTTACTCACTTCGTCCTGGTCCTGACTGTTCGTTCGCCGCTCCGTTTCCTCGTGGCGTTCCGTGGCTACTGCCCCTTCCCTTGCGTGTTCCCTGTTTGTTTTCCTGTGCACTTAGACAGCGTAGGGACCGCCGCCCAGTTGTACCTCGTCGCCTAGGGCGGGTCGTTGCAAGTAGGCAGGGACAGGGCGGTGGGTAGATTAGGGCTCACTTTCCCTTCACCTCCTTCCTGCCATCACACACACATCTTTTGTCCCAGCATGCCCACTATAATAGGTATTACTAAATATGGAGGACAAGTATGTTTGTTGTATAGCTGGAAGGAAACACAAATAGCATCCATAGTATCCTCCTTTCACAAGAGCTTTTCCTTCCAAGGGGTTAATTGGGCTGCAATGTCCATGGCCCCCTTCAGTACCAAACACATCAAGACTTAGGAAGAGACTTAGGAAGAAGTCGACAGCATCCACCCAGGTGTAGAAATGTACCAAAAAGTATTTATTCCAGCATAATCAATATGCAACATTTCAACCCACACAGGAGTCTTTTTCAAGCATTTACTTCAAAAATACCCCAGGGTGGGTTGGAACATTGCATTTTTAATATGCTGGAATAAATACCTATTTGGTACATCTCTACACCTGGGTGGATGCTGTCGCCTTCTTCCTAAGTATTGTGTAGCTGGTAGTTAGTCTTCCCTACCAGCTGTGTCTCCTGGAAGACCCATCTGGAGTAGGGAGACTTACAGCAATACCCGCTGGGAAAGGTATGCAAATTAGCTTTAGCTACCTATAGGTGGCACTAGAGAGACAGTTTACTACTAGCTAAGTGAAAGCAAGGGGATTGCTGCTTTTTACGGCTTCACAACACTTCTCCTACAAGTATTAAATTTTTAAAAAACTGCAAAGATATTAAAAAATTATTAAGAAGTATCCTTCAAGTAGTTTAACAAATGAAAAAAATAGTATTACGGCATAATAAAAAAAGACGCAAAAAAAAAATATTTCATACTAGACATACTGTGTCCCATGTGTTATAGGGGAGAATGAGGTGCAGTTGAAGGAGACTTTGAAGGACTAGTTGAAAAGGTAGCTGGAGAGCACAGTGGCACAAACGCCAAGAGAATATAGGATTTATAGTAGAAGAGATTGGTTAACATTGGCAAATCCAGAGGAGAGATCAAGAAGTAGAAGCAAAGAGAACTGACCATTGGAAATATAGGATAAAGCAATCGGCAACCGGCCTTTTCTGTCAGTGTGTATACATGGACACTTTACTCAGGAACCAGGCAACAACGCTGCTTATGTGCACCTCTGAAAGTATTCCCAAAGTGTAAAAAATGGTGCAAATATGCATGCCTCCCAGCCGTCCCATTTTACACTGGATTTTCCTGAGAAACGGTTCTTAAAGGATGTTCCTATTGTCAAGCTTTTTCTCCATCTTATTGGGTGCAGCAAGACAGTTAAAGAAACATAAACGTGACGAGCAAAGACCACACAGTGCCAGAATGGCCATATCCCTACACTGAGAAATGCAGGGAATTACGGTCCTATGGAGATGTCAAAAAGAGGGAAGGTCTTGGCAGTGCAGTACCGAGATATCTCCTGATACAATGTTTGGAGAAAGCAGTGCACCTTACAGCCTGGGAGATAGATGCTTTAAAAATATGGGTTACAATTTTCTCTAAACAAACAAAACATTTTAATTTGATATATTTTGCAACGCAAATGTTGCGTTCTTTTGTTCCAATAACCAGAAGTCAGGAATGTCTTCCTATCATTCTGATAACGTGAAAACTGTATAGTCTTCCAGATGTACACATTTATTATGATCTTTACATTTTTCAGCATTATGATCCAAAGTTTTGGGTTTTCATTCTTAAAAAGTACCCTCTTCCCTTCAAGCAGTAAAATCTGTGCGCATAGTTAGTATGTGATGTAATGGAAACAGACCCCATCCGCTAATCACTTTACCTCCCCTAAATGGCATCTGAAATGGAAAGACTAATGGCCCCATTATATTCACCTTTACATTTTACAGCAGAGTTTGGGATTTGTGGTTGCCATGGAAAATATTAAATTTGGTTTCATTAAATATGATGTTTTTACTTATAATTTCTGGAACACAAGGGGGAAATAATGTTTCAAACTATTTTTTTTTTTTACTAGCTGAGAAATTAACACAGCTGGGTGGCCTCAACCAAATATTAAATGCTAAACTATCCAAAAAATGTGGAAAGAAAGGATTAAATTTGTAAAGTTTGGCTGAGATTTGAATGTGAAGAGCCCTCTCCATTGACTGATCTGGAAAGGGGGGGGGGGGGGTACATTCAGTATTTTTCAGTCTGTAAGAAATTTGGCAGGGAAAACGAGTATCCATTTTCTTCCGACCCCCTCAATTACAGCTCTAGACTGGTTGAGTGGGTGGGGTGTAGATATAGAGAGGGGGTTTAACTTGGCTGGTTTACTATTGCAGACAGAATAGAAGGAGAAGGTTCCTGTTGCAGCAAGCTGCTTCATAGCCCGGGATTGGTCTGATCTGTGATAGGATGGGGAGAGGCGAAATGATTATTTTTTTCATCATTTGGGTTGCAATATGTGAGAGTGTAAGGGTGTGGGGGAGAATTTCCACCCTTAAAGGGGATTTTACAGTTTATATGGCCAGTAATGGCGTTGCACAAGCATATTTTTATATATGCTACAGTATATGCTTATTTATAGGTACTGGGTCTTTGAGTGTTATGTTCTTCCATTCTAGGTGGCATTCTGCAGTAAGATTGGCCAGTCCGACTTATGAATATCATGTTGTGCTGCTGTTTAATATCGGTGCGCTGTCACATTGTGACCATTTATTTTGTACCATTTATGGTTGGCTTGCTGGAACCTAAAAAGTAGGTGTTGGGATGTATGGCTGCATCATGGCCGCATCATAACTCTGGCCTAAGTGAAGTAGGGTTTGTAATCAATCTCCTGCTTTATACCTAGTTTGGCACAACACCCCTGCGAGGGCAATGCACCACCCAGGCCGCCACCTTACAGCAGTACAGGATCAATGAAGTATAATAATATGTCACTTGTATGTTTATATGCTTTGCATTAAGCGTTCCTATGAGCTACTCTACATCCACACCCAGTGGACTTTTTTCACCACGTGAACATGTGTTACACAGAAATCACCGCGATCGATTGCAAAGGGTAAAATAAAACCCCAGCATGCTCGGATTTCCCTGCTGATTTTGCTCCGCCATGTGTGAATGAGGTTCTGAAGTCCGTCATCTACATGCCAGAGCGGCTCTGTATTCTGGCACGTAGAAAGGGGTCCCAAGCAGGGACATCCATATGCTCTGAGAGGGCTTTATATCCTGATGGGACAGCCCTCTTAAGCGTGTTTGTGAACCAAAATTCCAGTTTGGAGCCACGTCAAACTTTTATACGTTTTTCCCAATGCACATATTTATTGCATGTCAATTGGATATGTCAGGCATCTGTAACCATTAAAGGTCCCAGTGATCAGACCCCAGTGATCACATATTCAAATTTGTAAACAAAATTAAGTATTTTAGGTAAAATCTATAATACATTGAAAAAAAAATGAACAGAAGATCATTTCTTGCTGACATAGGCGTTACCACCAGGGTAGGCTTAAATGTCCCGTGAACGGGGATTCAAATGTTGAAATGTATGGCGGGGGTCGTCTCATGGTGGAGTAGACCTCATTGCAAAGTCTGCTATGCGGCCCTATGCTTACTTGCTACACCTCTGCCCGGCATAAATTATAATCATGCAGATTTTATTGCGGTTGTTTGTAAGTGATATAAGATTCCACCTCACAAGTCACATATTGTAATCTCCTGCATAAACGAAGTGATTTTTCTCTAGGTAAAAGAAAACCTTTTATTTTTAGTAGATTTTCAGTTTTTTTTATGATACACCCGTTTCATTCCTGAAATTAATAACTGACTAATGCCGAAAGTAAAAGGCTCATAATTTTCATCCATGCTGTTTCCTTTCGCTTCAGAACACAGGAGGCAGGAGAGGAACTAAGGAAAATTGTTTCCTCGTAAATGAGCTGAACAGAAAAACGTTTGGTCATGCCTTAATATTTACATTCAGTTCTCATTTAAGAAACAATTTGGCTACAAAATGAACTCTTCAAATTTGACAAATTGCTAATGTTTAGGAAACCGAGCACGGAATTATGGCCCTGTATAAGCCAATAAGCATTCATTAGTCCTGTGCTTTCTCTAACTTTCTATACAACACAAAATAATTCTGCAATAACGCTAAGGACATAGATATTGGGCGACTTTGGATGCCACTGATGTGTAACACTAGGTCATGTGACTGGTGTGCAACTGATGAACCTATAGTAATTCACTGACAATGTGTGCAAATGCAACTGGAAAACGTGGTCACAGGTCAGAGTAAAGGCAGGGATAGTTTTATAGAAAATAGTGCAGTGTGCAACAAGCAAAGTAGTACAACCCCCCCCCCCCCCCATTCCCCACTTGCTATTTCCAGACAGGTTGTTTTCTTTATTGTGGCCCGCATAATATTGCCCTATAGTGCATGGACAATACTGCCATACACAGTCCGCATAATACTGCCATATATTGCTAGGATAATACTACCATACACAGCCCACATAATAAAACCATATAGTGCCCAATTAATATTGCCATACAGAGCCCACATAATAGTGCCAAATAGTGCTAATATATTACTGTTATACACAGCCCAAGTAATAACACTATATAGTGCCCAAATAATATGCAGTAACTGAATAATAATCCCTCATTTAATACTGCCACGTAGTTACCACATAATACTGCCATATAGTGCTAAGATAATACTGCCATATAGTGCTAAGATAATACTGCCATATAGTGCTAAGATAATACTGCCATATAGTGCTAAGATAATACTGCCATATAGTGCTAAGATAATACTGCCATATAGTGCTAAGATAATACTGCCATATAGTGCTAAGATAATACTGCCATATAGTGCTAAGATAATACTGCCATACACAGAACGCATAATACTGCCATATAGTGCTAAGATAATACTGCCATACACAGAACACATAATACTGCCATATAGTGCTAAGATAATACTGCCATACACAGAACGCATAATACTGCCATATAGTGCTAAGATAATACTGCCATACACAGAACGCATAATACTGCCATATAGTGCTAAGATAATACTGCCATACACAGAACACATAATACTGCCATATAGTGCTAAGATAATACTGCCATACACAGAACACATAATACTGCCATATAGTGCTAAGATAATACTGCCATACACAGAACACATAATACTGCCATATAGTGCTAAGATAATACTGCCATATAGTGCTAAGATAATACTGCCATATAGTGCTAAGATAATACTGCCATATACAAAATTGCTATCCCCTAAGAAAAACCCGGAGTAAAGCCATATGCCCGGAGCCTATATGTCAGCGCAGAGTCCCTACGGCTCCATACTACTGCTTTGTGTGTTTCTATGGTGTTTCTGTATGGCACTGTAATATAGAAGCATAGAAGCAATGCTCAAATGAAATTGGTTTCATACAAAGATACACTATGACCCCATAGACTTCTACGTTATGGCTCTGTATAACTCGGATATTGTACTGAGCCGTTATAGGGCCATGTGCATGAGCCCTTAGTTGTATTCCAGTAGAAGTGAATGGTAAATGTTAACTAGGACAGTAAAACAATATTGTCCAGTCACTGATACTGGTAATAGCCTCAAGGAGGACATTTCTGTGCATTCTCATTGGATTAGTTATAATGTAAATTATTATTACTTTTATAATTCTGATTATATTATAGTAGTAATTGTGTTTTAAATACGTTAAGTATGTAATCCTAGAATGTAGGGGAAACCAACTCTGAAATCCATAAAAATTAGATTAAAGGGGTTGATCGGGATTAGGAAGAGGGGGTCTGCTCTTTTTCTAGAATTAGCGCCACTCTTGTCCATGGGCTGTGTCTGATATTGCAGTGAATTAAGATTGCAAAAAACACTAAAAATACACAAATATCTAATATAGTACAGATATTTATAGCATTGCTCTCTGTCTTCTATTACAGCACAGGTAAATGCATATCAATTGTAAGTCTTTAGAAAAAAAAAATCCATACAGTAACATAATTTATAATTTTATTCATAATTTAATGTATAATTTATACCTAAAATAAGTATAGCAATAAATAAATAAATAAAAATCATTAATTTGTAAAAATCATAGAAAATTTAAAATCATGCATTTGGTTCAGATCAGGTACAGTAATTATGAATTTCAAAAACAGTGGAAATAACATAAGCTACTATTAGGGAGCACAAATTTTAATCTAGTGTACGTATAGTGTAGTAGTATGTACCAAAGAAGTGCAAACGAATGTCTTTTTTTTTTTTTTTTTTTTTAACCTATCCCCCTTTTTTTTCTTACATTGAGTTCAATAGAGGTTTTTTTTTACATTGAGTTTGTCATATTGGATGGACAAATTATGCAATTGTAACGCAATCCCCTCCGAACATACAAAATCAAAAAAAGCTAGTGTAAATAAGCTTTATTAAATTAGACCATAGAAGATGTTTCCTGAAATATAAATATGTAATCTACAAACAAAAATGATTAAACTTTATTTTCAAAAACTGCATTTATTGGTCTATAAGATCATTTTTTAAATAAAAAAAATCTATATTTGACCATTTAAAAAGTATCTGGAAATTCAGATGGGGTTATACTTTTTTTTTCAACAATTCATACACTTATTATTCATTTAAAAAAAGAAACAGAACATGGAGGCAGCTTTAGAATCTGTAGAACAAAAAGTGTTAACATGGGAATATTTTAAAATAAAAAAAACAGTTACGCCAAGTTAAGGTTTTGGTATTTATATTATTCATTAATAATCATTATAAAAATAATACCGGACCAAGGAGGAATCTTAAAAGTACAACAATATTGAAATTCTACCCCAAAAATGTTGTAATTTGACTTTTCAAAAATTATTTTCAGAAATTGGATTAACTAAAACTTTAATTTCGTTCTATGAAAAGACATAAACAATGTAAATGAATGTTATTTAAGGGAATTATCCCGCAATGAGTTGTTGGAACAACTTTAAATTGCCCACCTCTCTTCTATAAGATCCTAAACGGCTTCAATCACTTTTTTAACTACATGAAATTATCATAAAAAGGATTCCACAATTACAAAAATGGAAGTTGTTGCCTGAATGTTACCAAGATGCTTTCAACTAACACAGCGGCCTTATTATATTTTATTGGCCAAAAACTCATTTCTTACCAGATCCAAAGGAATGAACATTGGCCTAAGGAACATAAAAATTGGGTCATGGTATAAACACCTTCTGGGAGCATTTGTAGTGGGAGTGTATATGCAAATAGCCAATTCTTCCTTGGTTTCCATCACACGTTGCTTGCAAAGCACACAATGCCATTCTTTATTTGCAATATGGAAAGAATACAGCGTCTGGTTTTGTTATTTCAAGATTTAAAAGGTTTTTTTTTTCCAAGCCATCACATCCCCCAATATATCCCGTTAGCCCCTTTCACAGCCATCCTAAAACCGAACCATAAATTCAGAGAAAAGTACTTTAGTAATTGGAGCCCCAAGTCCTGGGTGCCTTTGATCTAATTTATTAGAAACGTTTGAAATTAAGCTACATAGTTTCTCTCCTATTGTTAAAATGAATTAGGGTTGTGTATCCCAAATCATTTGGAACAGCTTATAGGAGAAAAATTAGAAGTTTACTTACTATCTAGATGCTTTCAATTACCACCCTAGAATTTGCCCTATCCCTGAATTACAATGTCACAAATCCTGGGCTTTCACCTACCTTACTGGCTTTTTTAAAGAGTGGATCTGACTAGGAGTGTATTTTAAAAAAAACAAAAAACAAGTATTAAGGATTCAGTCCCTTTTAAAGGCACATTCACCTCTACAGCCCTTAGAGTGATAAATATCTGGGTGCTCCATTCATAAATCTCCAAGGCAGGAGGTGAGATGAAAGACACAATGCCCTGGCTGTAATGTATTGATTAATGCATCATGGACCTGACTCAAATTCACAGACATTTTAGTGCTTTCGTTTAAGATACAGTTACTAAAGAATATCTATATATTTCTCACTTTACTCCTTTCTATTTCATATCTATCTAATCTTTATCTATAATCCATCTAATATTTATATATTAAATTTGTATCTATCTATCTATCTATCTATCTATCTATCTATCTATCTATCTATCTATCTATCTATCTATCTCATATCTATCTATCTATCTATCTATCTATCTATCTATCTATCTATCTATCTATCTATCTATCTATCTATCTATCTATCTATCTATCTATCATAGATCAATTTATAATGTAATATCTGTCTATACTAGCTATCATCTACTGTATTTACATCAATCTATAATCTATATCTATTGAATATCTGTTTATATAATTTATATCTATCTAGCTATCTATCATTATATATCTATAATCTAATATCTGTCTAACTAGCTATTATCTACTGTAGTTATAATATACCAATCTATAGAATATCTGTTTATATAATTTGCATCTATCTATCTATCTATCTATCTATCTATCTATCTATCTATCTATCTATCTATCTATCTAATCTATCATTATTTATCAATCTACAATCTATTTATCTATTGCTAGTATCGATCACTCTTGCTTTCTCACACACACACACACACACACACACACACACACACACACACACACACACACCTCACCTCGTGTGGTATTATAATTTGTTCTGAGTAAATTCAGTTCAGCTCACATGTTCCTATCTATTTATCTTTTGTAATATCTATCTACTTATCTATCTACACAAAACATGTGTATTCTGTCTCTCCATATGAAAATATTTATTAAATATATACTTTTACACAGAATTGTGTAGTCCTTTATCTACTAATATACCATTGCCAGAGCTATTACACTGCACTACGAGGAACCATTTCGTGCCAGTAACAAGAGCCCCAAATCTTTTGTTACACATTGCTCCTTTTTTATTTAGTAATTACCAATGACAAAAATTCAGAACTTTGTCGGTACAAGCAACTGCAGTGAGCGCCCTGCCTGCAATGTGCGTCAAAATCACATGCGACCGCAGCATTAGCCGAAGTTAACAAACACGCTGAAGAACATCTCAATGCGACTTTTCTCTCACTACTGCTCAGTGGTCGGGTTAGGTGTCGCTTTATTTTTTTTCTAACTTAACTTTTAGAAAAGAATTATAATAAGTTAATAAAGTAAGAGCGTAGATCAATCCTTACAATATTCTGGTTGTATATCAATCAAAATGTTATTGGTTTGAAATATTTATTTTTATATAATTAGGTTTTATGTATTGAAGGCTGTGAAGTCCCTACTGCTGATGCGGAGCACAAAGAGTAGCCTATATTTGCAGTGATAGATAGATAGATAGATAGATAGATAGATAGATAGATAGATAGATAGATAGATAGATAGATAGATAGATAGATAGATAGATAGAAGACATAGAAAAATAAATATGTGATGATAGATAGATATTAGATAGATAGATAGATAGATAGATAGATAGATAGATAGATAGATAGATAGATAGATAGATAGATAGATGATAGATAGATAGATAGATAGATAGATAGATAGATAGATAGTGTATGCGGATTACAAGGGTCCCCCCCCTCCTATAAATATAGTCTAGGCACAGAAATCTCCCTGTGGTTTGGATGGCTTCTTGGAATGATGTGAATATTTAAGACTTCCTTGGAGGGAATTTCAGATTTAATATTTCCTTTTAAACCTTGGAAGATTTTAAAATTGCTCTATTAGGAAGGAGGGTCAGTCCGTAAAATAAGATGACTACATTTACATGAATAAAATGGATTACATGATTCCACTAAATAATCCAGTCCCCCCCCCCCCTTCAGCTCCCTGGGAACTACAAGCCTCAGCAAATTCAATACTTAGGATTGTAGTTCTCTAAGCTGCGGAGAGCCCGTGGTTTCCCACCTTGCAGCAGATGACTGGTGCTTAGTATTTTTTGACTGATAGTTTGTGAAATAGGTTTTAATAAATAC